>NC_081180.1:103370922-103670922 GCF_029867415.1 Vicia villosa | reverse complement strand
TAGGGAAGAATATGCATGAGAGGAGCACCTCGGACTCCTATTAACATTGAATAGGAAACCACCTAAAACGCCTTCGGTAGACATTCTTATCTAACTTAATACATGGCTTTTCCAATCTGCAGGGAGAAACTAGGCTCGACCCACATAGAGGAAGAAATGAATTAATGGAGAAGCCTTCAATAACACAATTGTCATTAAACAACGTTCTCAGAGTTAGCAAAATCCAATTAGACCATGGGGAGTAAAATCCTACATTCCTCGCGAGCATGCTACCAATTGAGCTTCGGAGGAACATGAAGTGAGGCATCTACCTCAAAGTTGAGGGATAAAAAGATATTACTCGGCAAAGTATTCAAAAGGTGCAATCTTGAGCTACTCCTAGAGATAGTCAGCATATACTTTCATCAACAAATGATGTCAGTACTACGAAAAACACATATATCAAGGATCGCGAAAGTCCTATAATAACGGTTGAACAACCGTTGTTAGGTGGGGTGTGGTTGTAACAACACCAACAACAAGAACAACAATAACAACAAGAACAAGAACAACAACAAAACAACAAGAAAAATAACAAGAACAAAAATAATAACAACAAGAGCAACAATGATAAAAAAAGAACAACAACAACTAACATTGTTAACTCGAATCTATACTTTCCTTGTCTCATTCAAGTTCAAAAAGAGATGATGGAGTTCTAAAACTTGTTAATGAAATAGATGATATTTTTGAGTTTTTTTATGAAAGTAATGATGTTTTTGAGTTTAGTTTAGTGGAGAAATAGAGTGTCATAAATGAAAGATGACGTTTAAAGGTAGAAAATAAAGTTCGTCTAAGTTGGAAGTTAGTCTAAGTTTTAGATTTCATGTAGATCACTAGTAGTAGTAGTATCATAAGCATTCATAATCACTTAACGGACTGTTAAGATTTGTTTAAGAATAATGAAGAAATTGAATACGCGCGCTACATATAACAACAATTGTATTAAATAATTGTTGTTGCATGTCTTTTAATAAAATATAAAAATTGCAACAATATAACAACAATAACAGCAAGATTCGAACTCATGACAATACACTACATACAACAACAATTGTATTAAACAAACGTTGTTGTATGTCTTTTGATAAAATATAAAAATTGCAGCAAATAATGAGCGAAAGGAAGACCGCATCTGCCGACGAGCGCTTCAACCAGATAAACAAGTGGAAGATCACATATTCTGACGAGATGAATAATTGAGGAATACAATGAAGAATAATGAGAGCACCAAGTCCTCATGACTCCCTCTATGAGTTAAGTACTTTGTAAAGGTTTTTTCTCATAATTTCTATAATTAATCTACTAACCATGAGACCCTGTGACTACAAAGGGTTTTGTGATTCCATGCAGGATGGCATAAGCCATTCTTCTAATTCATAAAGCACTCTTCTCGACGAAGTTCATGCACCTTTCTCTTGTGGGTTCCCATTGAAAATATTTAGGTCTTCCACTATAGTTTGTGACAAATTACATGATGGTTCCACTATCGTCCTCACTAAACTTTATCGACTCTTTAATGGGCTCCCATTGAAAATATTTAGGTCTTCCACTATAGTTTGTGAAAAATTAGACGATGTTTAGTATAACCATAATATCCAAACAATGTGGAAAATATAAAAGTCTTATATCTAGATCCCTTTGACTTGTACATAGTATCTGAACCAAATCATTGTAAAATCTTTACTCGAAATCGTCTTGAATCTTCCATCCTCAACAATCTTGCTCCAAGTTCTTTGTTCTACAATGATCTTTCCTTGATACTACCGGTATCTTATGCGTTGGTCTGTATGAAGATTGAGAAGACCTCCCAATTTATTTGTAAGCTTCCACACAATACTACCAAATTGAATCTAGAGAGAAGAATCTCCTTCTTTTTCGCTCAACTTGAAAAAACTATCCAGAAAACCACTCATCTTGCAATCCTATGAAATATCAAGAAAATCATCAAAAAAATGTTAAACACAATAACAGAATCTCTTCAACAATCACAAAGCTTCAAAGATGAGATTTAGATCCACACTAAAATTAAATTAGAATGAGATAGAATATTAAAGAAATCGTCTGCAAACACTCAAGAAAGATTCAAAAATCTCTTAGAAAATGAGAGAACAAATGACTTATGAGTTTTTAAATCAATAGTGAAAGTGTATGTTTTTCAACATTATGAATGGTTTTGAGAGAGAAACTCTTTTATATGTGTTGGAGATCTAGCACAAAATACGTGAAAATGGTGTGTGGTTTAAGTCATAAGCAACAAGTATGAGTAAAGTTAGAAAATTAAGTTACTTGAATCAAGTGGAAAAAAACATATGAGAGCTCATTTGTGTGATTTGAGTCACATAAACTATGATTCGAATCACATGATTCAAGTCATGAGAAATGGTGATTCGAATTAGAGATCCTAAAGCAAACCATGACACTTTTAGTTTAATGTGATTTGAATCAAGCAGTCTTGTGATTCGAATTAGAGTGTTTTGATTCGACCATGAAATATGTGATTAGAATCATGAAAACTATAAAATGACCCCTGAACTTTTTGTAGGCCTGAATCGAGTCGTAAGGGTAGTGTGATTCAGATCACACTACCACAATCTCATATTTATAAAATTTTAAGTGATTTCCGTGATTCCAATATAGTCATAACTTGAACCATTCTCAAATATAGTTCTTGATCCAAAAACTCAATACATTGACTTAAAGCATATTGATTAAGCTATAATTAGACACTTTGATTCAGGCATGCTTAAAACAGATTTAGAAATTAACATATATGTGCGCAATTGATGAGGAGACTCAATAGCTAAATAAATAAAACCAAAAACTTTAAAAACAAATAGTCAAAACATTTAACCCATGAAATAGAGACATGCAACATGCAACTTCAAAAAGGAGATCTTAATTGTTTTTATTCATTTAGTTATTTCAGTAGAATAACACCCTAGTTATAATAACTGACAATCAAAACAATCATGCTAAATGCAACCCATCCACACCCCTTCCCCTCAGTTATGTTACTCATATATACACTATTTTCACAAGTGCATTCACGTTGGTCTTGTTCGAGAATACACACAATCTTTGTAAAAACGATAATTACCCTTAACATATTGTGGAATTTTGTTGGCACAATTATTATAAAAAGAACTATATTGCACAGGGCCGGCCCAAGGGTAAGGCGGGCTAGGCCCTCGCCTTAGGCCTCAAAAAAATTAATTTTTTTTAAAGGTATTTTAGGCCTCAAAAATTTAAAATTGAGTATATTTGTCAGAAAACAAAAGTCATGTATATAAGGAAAATCTTGTATTGAAAGATAATTCAACCTTGATAAAAAAAATTAAATATTTAACTACCAAAATTAACATTCTTTTTATAGTAGATGTCAAAAAATTTAGTCATAAAAAATCTTAGAACTTCTAAAAATCAAATATTTTATTATAGTAGATGAACAAAAAATTCTCGTTTTAATAGTCGCCTTAGGCCTCACATTATGTTGGGCCGGCCCTGATATTGCAATGCATAGTGAGTTGTGTTTTATGATTTGAAATGTTAATTTCACATAATTTATTTGCCACTAAGTTGTTTGTGTGGTTGATCTTTCCTGACTTTGCTTTCACTTCATCAAAAATGAGTGAAGGTGAAAATCTTAATCTGCATGTCTATGAAAGTTTGCATGAAATCGTCTCTACTTTTTCAACAAGATGGAGACATTATATGGTTTTATTTTATATTATTTACAGTTATATCATGGATAAATGTGATCCACACATGGCTTTCTCATTAGTTACATGCTTGACGTATTTAAGTATTTATGTTCTCATGATTTCATTTGCTCATGTATTTTGAGTCTTTAAGATCACAAAATTACAAGAATAGTTTTGTTGCAATGTATAATTGGTTGTGTGAATGTTAACATATGTCATGTGATTATTTTCATTTGAGTTAGTTGTGTGGTTGATCTTTAACTGGTCATACTTTAATTTGCTTCACATGTGTGGAAGTAGGTGAAAATGTAAGATGCGTATCTATGAGTTCAGATGAAATTGTGTCCACTTTTTTTTTGACAAAGATTAGAGACACTATTTGATATTTTTTTACATTATTCTCAGTTTTAATCTGTATAATTCACACATCGCATTTTCATCAGTAATTTACCCACGACTAAAATGGTTACTCTCTCCGTTCCTTTTTAAGTGTTGTTTTAGAAAAAAAAATTTGTTCCTATTTAAGTGTCATTTTATAATTTAATGTTATAATTTGTCATTTATACCCTTATTTTCTCAATAACTCCACCTCAAATTTTTCAATTAGTTATTGGAAAAAGAGTGTGTATTATTGAATTTATTTGGAAAGAGAAACATAAATAAGGGTATAATAGAAAAATTAACTGTAATAATCCATTATCTTGATTGAAGAATTTTTTATTAAAACAACACTTAAAAAGGAACGGAGGGAATAATAAATACACCCGCCCCACCCCCTGAAGCAGCAGGCAAGTTACACAACCTCTTAGGCCTCAAATTCCTTTTCACAATAAATGTAGCATTATCACATGACTGTTATCTTAGATTTTGTAATAAAATATTAAAAAAAGTAAAAAAAATGTAACATTTAAAATTTGTTTGAATGAATTTTAGTTTTTAATTTTTAAAAACTAATTTTTAAATTAATTTTAAAAAATAATTTTGTAAAAAAAAAATAGAAAAAAGACATGTTTAAAAATATTACTTTTAAAATTGTAAAATATTACAAAAGTTGTCATTAATAAAAAGTATACCATTTTTGTTGTTTTATTCTCTTGATTTTCAAAGCTAAAAATCAAAAACCAAAATCTTTAAAATTTAATTTAATTTATTAGTTTTTAAAACTCTTAAATAAATAATAGTTCTTAAAAACTAAGCTACTTTTAATATCGAAGTTGATAAAATTTTATTTTGATATCAACAAAATAAAATAAATTGATTTTATTATTAATTAATAAAAATATTAAAAACAATTGAATAGAATAATTTAATAAAAAAAATTGTAAAAAGTAAAATTTTAACTAAAAATATTATTATTAATATATAAAAACTTTATTTTTGAATTTACTTTAATTGTTGAAATTGACTTTAATTATGAAATTAAAACATATTATTGTAAATACTATGTTTTTTCGTGTCAATAATTTTATAATTTTTTCGTGTCAATAATTTTATAAGGTAAAACTTCATAGGTAATTATTTCAGTGAATAGATGATAGGTTAAATTTGAGGTAACACTTAAAAATTCATATAACTTTTTCAAATTAGCGTGTATTTTAAAAATTAAATTAAAATAAATAAATTTTTTTGTTATATTAAAATAACATTGTATGTTATTGTAAATTTAATCAATGTTTGCAATAATTTCATGAGAATATTGTTTAAGTTATTGTTGTGTTGTGTCATGTCAAGGGTCTTAAAATCTCTTTATCATTATGGTAATTTTAAATGGTTTTCAAATTTAAGTAAACTTGTGTGTTTCATTTTTAAGGTGTCCTACCACCTATTCTCAAGCATAATTTTTTTAAAAGAGGTATAAGGAAATACTAAAACTGAGAAAGTGTAATGAAAACAGCAATAACTAAAAAAACAACTCTAAACGGGCACAAACAAAATTAAGAAAAGAAAAAAGCAATAGAAAAACCAGCATCAATCAAGGTTAGATCTCTTCAATGCAAGGACACATGTAAAAACACCAAAACCAGAAAAGAATGCAAGAAGAACACATTCAATGGAAGTCGAAACCACTCGTACCGATACCATTTTTCATAGAAGTACCGCTGATATGTTATCTCAGTAGTATCACATGGTTCTCATGTTGCTAATAAGATATTTGATGACTTTTGTTCGAGAATTAACAGAAAAGGAAATAGTTGAAAAATGAGTTTGAAATACTAAAAGCAGAAAAGGGATTATTTCTATGCTGAAGTGACATTAATTCTATCCGCTGCTGGCAGCACTTGAACTAAAATTTCTTTTTAAAATGATTTGCTTTATGTTGGATTAATATAATTGAATCCTTTAGCATTTGTGTATAGGTAGATTTCTTGAACTTATGCAATCATTTGCATATGTTTTAGCTTCCATGTTATGTTTTCAAAACTTCACTTTACTTCACTTTACTCGTATAGATTTTATGGGTATGAGAAACTATGTAAACGGGTTAAAAGTTGATATTTTCTAAAATATTAATTACTATATTTGTTGTGTTACTTTACTTGTTGTTGTTATTACTATAATTATTAGATTCCTGTTTGATAAGATAGTAAAAGTAGGCAAAAGCTAATGATGTCTACTATTTAGAATAGATTTGTTTAGGATTTTATTTTCATTCTAACAAACAAGCTTAATGCTTGACTTTATATATTTGTAATGTATTTTTCAGGATCAATGCAACAAAGTATCTAAACTTCTCTTTTTTCTTACATGGTATCAAGAGCTCCATTGATCTTAACGGGCCTGTGAGGAAAGAAAACCAACAATAAAACATTCATAAAAAAACCTTTAAACACCATAAATGGCTTCCAACAGTAGTTCTTTACCTCTGTGTCCTATGTTTGTAGGAGAAAATTATCATTTGTGGGTTGCAAAAATGAAAAATTATTTGATAGCTCGAAGTTTATGGGATGTTGTAGAAAATGGAAGGAACCCACCACCTCTTCCAAATAACCCAACAATAGCTCATATAAGAAATCACAATGATGAAATAAAAAATAAAAAAAAAAGGAAGAGCATTTGCCGTAATACATGCATCACTATATTATGATATATTTATCAAGATATTGAATCTTGAGTAGGGATTTCAACTTGCCTCCATTAGCGGGGATCCCCGTGGGAATTCCCCTTTGGGGCCTCAAAGACAGGGAATTTTCCCTCCGCAAGCACGGGGACGGGGAACAAATTCTCCACGAAGGCACTTCGGAGATGGGGGTGGCATAATTATCCCCCGCCCCGCCTAAAATTAATTTATATATAATTTTAAATTATTATGTAAGTTTATTTGTCATTTCATATAATTAATCTTATTCACAAATTTAAAATATATATGTATTTTAGTAAAAGAGTGAGATCTAAACGATTATTTCAATTTTTTAGTTTGAAATTTTGGTGGTCATGACACTCAATATTATAGATAAAATATTGTTAAAACAATATATTTATCATAAAGAAATAATTTCTAAATTACTTGTGGTTAATTTTTGAAGCTTTTACTATTAATTTGGTTTAAAATAATAAATATTAATAAAAAAATCATGTTTATGGATCTCCGCATGAACCTTGGGGATCCGTGGGGATCCGTGGGACGGGGATGGGGGATAAAATCCCCACGTAGCGGGGATCTGAAGTAGTAATGGAGAATAGATTTGAGGGTGAGGACTATGATTAGAATGTATCCCCCGCCCCATTGACATCCTTAATCTTGAGAGTGCAAAAGAAGATTGGGACAAGCAGAAGTAGGAGTTCTAAGGGAGTGAAAGAACAAAGCATATGCAAGTGTTGAACTTGAGAAGAGAATGTGAAACACCAAAAATCTAATCAGTTAATTGCAACTTTGCTATCAATAAACTTCACCACCTTAGAACACCTTAAAAATACATTCAAGCACATCGATCCACATCCCCCCCTTTTTTGATAATGACATCGCATCTCTCAAGTAGGTGGTAAAATAGAAAGCAAACAGATAAATTTTGGAGTGGTTAAACTCCTTTTCACGTGAGTTAATAGTATACTATACTCCCCTTGAAAGTATACATCTCACATCTTTGACATAATCAAAAAGGCGAGAAAAGATGCAAGACTGGAAAGATAAATATGCAAGCACATCATTCACATTTATCACATACAATTGTAAAGGGAAAATAATGCTTTATTGATCTAGCAAGAAATCAAGGTACAAGAGTGAAAAGAAAAAACATTGAAAAAAAACACATTTAGGGCTTAACTAAACACATAGGTCTGACAACTATTCAGTATCCCCATCATCAGTGAATAACCCAAGAGGTAGATACTCTATGTACTGATCAAAGTGATGAGTTAGGAAGTTCATCTTCTTATCAGTTCTCTTCTGTCTCTTGGTGATTTCCTATAGCAAAGCTTCAACCGATGGTGTTTTTGGAATATCATAGTAAATTCTTCCAGATTTACAAGTGTTTCTAGATAAGGAGATACTCGAAGGTTTTATAGACCTTTTCTTTCCTCTTGAAGACTTTTGAACTATCTCTTTATTGACAATCTTGTACCTCATAAACCTTAATGATACCTCTCTTATTTTTGTTACATCTTGCATTGCTTCTTCTTTAAAGTTAAACCTTATGTGTTCTAGGATTTTCATGATCAAACCACCATAAGGAAAACATAATTTTTCCTTTTTCTCCATAACATGTGTTGGATAACCGCACTTGCCGAATTTGTTTTAACTATGTTGGCAAGCAACCATATTGTGGAAACATCATATCAGTTTAAGTGATTGAATCATCTTTTTCTTGGAAAGAAGATGTGGTTTGCTAGATAATAAATGAGGTGAATATCTGGATGCACAAAGCCTATAGTGAACAGAGAAGATATATGAATATTCAGACTCAATAGAAAAGAAGAGACGCCTCTTTTATAAAGATAGTTGTCACCTTCTTCAGATTCGTCTGGCTTGAAGCGGGATCCAGTGCAGTGTAAATTCAAAATTTTAGCAAATTTCTCCAAAGTTAGAGATATGAATAAAAATTTTGACCAGGGATGGATACATTTTTCTTAAAGGGTTACTGGCAAACACCGTTAACTTTGATTCTTCAAGAGTCATGAAGAACTTACACTATTGAAATACCCTTGCATCCAAAGTATGAATGGACAAAATCACCCTATTTTCAAATTCTTGAAAGAATCATAAAAAAATAGGCAGGAGATGAGAATGTTAATCTCTAAGGTTCCATAATGATGATTTTTGGGAGTACAAAAGTAATTCTCACACAGAGAGAAAAAGAAGTACAAAGAAAATATAATAAAAATAGAAGAATGGATGCAAAATAAGGGAATAGGAGTACTTATATATGGTGTTTCTTCTGAATGTTTATTCATATAAAAACTCCACAAAATCCTTGAGGATATGGCCTAGAAAATATTGAAAGAAAAACTTTCAAAAACATGTGTAATAGTCGATTATTTGCTAGTAAATATGAAGATTTTGTGTGTATTTTCATCAATGCTCTAATTTCATCATCTTTAAGGCGAAGATACAATCTGATTTAGCTTGAAATTTTAAACGGATGCAAACTCTAACCGATTAGAATAATCATAGAGATTTAGATTTGGATAACTTCTTTTGACACCCCCTTTCATTCAATTTGCACCCCTTTCTCCAAAAACACTTACAACTCAAGTAAATCACTAGTAAAATTAATTTCAAATGAATGAGCAATATATAAACCACTTATTTAGAGGGTCAATCATAGTTTTCTAGTTTTTTTAACCTCTAAAAAGTGTACCACCTTAAATCCCAAATAGACTTTAAAAAAATCCCCCTTTCGTGGAATCGACTAAACACTGTCGTAAATACTTCTCTATAACCCACCAGTCATTAGATTCTCCATCCAGCATATGAGTATCATAATGTATCTTATATGCTGCAGAACAATCTATCATCCTAAAGATTCTCTAGATCTTCTTAAGTTAGAATAATTCACTGACAGTATTCAACTATCACACTACAGACTCAATAACTTGGTCGGACGAACCGACCTACTCTGATACCACTAATGTAACACCCTTCTAAAACCCCGTGATTTTCACAGATATTTTTATTAAATAAATAAACGTAAAACAAAAGCAAGGATGTCACATCTTCATAAAACTTCATTTAACAATGGTCCTGCTCCGTAACACAGGTTACCAAACATTTAAACATAACTAACCTTTTTAGCATGTCTAAACAAATCACGTCAAACTTCGGAACGGAATAAAAAATGTTAACATCTTCATCATAAAATAACCAATACCAAGAAAGGTAACTCAAGTATAAATGGAAGCATCACAATTCATGCTTACAACGACATGCTTATAAAAGTAATACAAAACTCTTTAAAAATAACAAATATAATCATCGTTCTCAAACCAATCGATCCCAAACTAGATGTTACATGTCTGAGCAAGACCCATAGAATCAAAAAAACTAAAGTAAGAGCACTCCGAGGCTACCTCCTAGGCTTCCTGCACCAATCGTTAACACCTGCGCGTTACCCACATGGAGGCACATTCAAATAGAAAGGGTGAGTAAATCGCAATCATTATAAAAAAGCATAAGTAATAGACATAGTACTCATGGCATGGAAATGGAAACAACGCAACATCATCTACTACCTCTATAACATAACAACAGTTACTAACATCCCACATGGAATCACCATAAACCAAGAATTACACTAAACACATCACATAGCTCATATATTATGGAATTCCATAAGATAATGAGATGCAACATCATTACACTCATGCATGTGGTACCAATACATCACTGATGATTTAGTAATCGTTATTCTCCAAAGATCCCCACCAATAGGATCGATTCTCGCTTGGAATCGAAGCACATCTCAATTTGCACTCAATCCACACAATGGAATTTAGGCCGTCACTAGACTAGGTCGTCCTACAAACTTCGTTGGATCATCATCCTACAAAACTTCACTGGACTACTTGTCCGAAAAATGCTATGAATGCATGATGGACAACAACATATAATAGTAAAATGCATCATCATCCATCATATTAATCATCCCTCGTCATATTCATTATCACATGCTTCATAACACACATATCATCACAACTACATCATAAAACACAAGCCAAGTAATAACAAACATGGTTGATTCATTCACACAATAGGAAGTATTACTTACTAATATTCATCACAAAAAATCATTATCTCATCACAAAATATTCTATAAATCTACGTCCTATGGTTTATTTTACCCTCCCAGAATATAGATTATTTTGTTAACTCGCTTACGCTTAGAACGACACAACAAAAAGAGTCTGGAAACTCAAGTTAAGGCTCTTACAATTTTTCTAATTCAGACATCTCTCGTCCGGCGATTCCCCTCGTTCGCCCGACGAGTGAAGTCAATAGCCAACCTCTCCAATTTATCAAGTCTTTCGCCTGATGAGTCATGGTAGTGGCCAACACTTCCCCACACATGTACCACTTGTCTGATGCGTCATTTTCCAATCTAATCGCCCGGCGACGGGGTCGCTCCACCCGGCGATACCGCGCGATCAAAGAAATTCATATGTGATTTCCTGCATAAAACCAGTCCAACTTTGTGCGATTTCTCTATAATACAAGTCCTGATTTATTATCTAAACTCTTATTTTCATCATATAATCACAACTCGATGCATCACACATTACGGGCATCATTCTATGGCAATATTATACCTCTAATTCATTTTTATCCTTCACATAATCACATATCATCATAAACCCCAAAATCCCAAAACCAATTCCACTACTATCACTCACTTAAGCCAAATATAATAATCATGATAGACTCCCCTTACCTCAAATTGAAGCTCGGTATAAAAATCCTCTTCGCGTTCTACAAAGCCTTCAAGTTCTCCTAAGCCTTAGCTCTCCTCTCTTTCATGTTCTCCCAAACTTCAACGGTCGAATGAAAAACCCTTTTTCCTTCTTTTCTCTTTTTTGTTCCACTTAACCCTCTTGAATTTACCAACTCGCCTTATTATCTCTACCTCAATATTATTCTATTTTATTAATTAAAATAATTGCAACTAATTATTTTAATTATTCTAAAATAATACTAATTCCCAATAATTCTCATAGCATCTATACACCACCCAAAATCATCCAAACATCATATAGCATCATCAAAACAACAAATATCATCATTAGAACATCAAGACTTCATAAGGACTCATATAATCACGCCAAATTAATTAAATAATTAATCTATATTTTTGGGGTGTTACTATAGGCATCATGATCTTCAAACATCATCAGGCATGAAACTTAGTTGTATAGTCAAAGGTATACATTTTGCTTTTCAGAGCTTTATTTAATATGTATTAAGGCTTCATTAAAGCAGCAAAGCCTTCATATAAAATAAATTAGGTTTTCAATTTTTGTACTCAATTTTTTTTAGTCCTGGTGCATTAGTAGCTTTAAGAGGTCTATGGTTAGTTCCTTTATACCCTCTTAGTTTATCATAACAAAATGACTATAAATGGTCAAACTTATTATAGAATGAGCATTCATAAATAGGACGATTTAATTTTATCCTATTAAAGCTTTTACTATTGTTGCACCCCAATTTTTGACCACTAATATCCCACCATATTTCCATGTATTAGGATCATCATCATCATTATCATCATCATTATCATCATGCATATATCATTTGTTAACCAAAAGTACAAAAATTATTGTTTGTTGCTTGTATCCTAAGATAGGAGACTGATAAAGAGGAGACTGAGAAAATTAGGGTTTTGAGGCCCACAAGGAAGATCAAAATTCTCCTATAATTCAAAGGGTTATCCCAACCATTTCCAAGTCCAAAGATGGCCCAATACAAGATCAATCACTTTCAAGATCACTAGAGGCCCCAAACTAGGGTTTTGACCTAATTCCACTAGAGGGTTGAATTTTAATCATGACATAGCTCCAAAGCTCAAACAATGATTCAAGGGCATCAAAATCAACATTATAATCCATTTACATCATTCATTTGAAGAGGAGACCTTGATTCATGTTGAATCCACAAAACTGCAGTTCATTTGGAAAAGTCAACTGTGTGGGTCAACCTTTGACTTTTAAGAAAAATTGTCAACCATGAACTTTTAAAGATTCAAATCATCATCATATGACTATTGAAGACATTTGACCAAGAGAAATCAAGAAAATTCATCAAGAATCAAAAAGTCAACAAAAGTCAAAATTAGGGTTTTTAAGTGATTTTGACCTTATTTTGGGAACTTCAAATTTCACCTACACACTCAAGAATCTTCCAACATGAAAGTTGTAGATCTTAATCAAACAAAAAACTTTGTCTCCCCTCATGATTCCATCAAAAATGATTAATTTGAGAGATTTGGAATTTTGAAGATTATGTTCTAAAAACTTAGAAAAATTTTAAGTGTTTTCACCTAGATTTTTCTTAACTTTGTGGCCATTTTCTCCATGATCCCAAAATATTTTGAGGAAACTTTAAAAAGGGACTTGAAGTATGTAGCAAGGGATTTCCAAAAAGATCAATAGCATGAAATTCCATGGCTTGAGCTACGAGATATGATTTTGTCAATATGGCTCTATGAACACTTGAAAATAAATAAGAACATGAAGAACAAATTTGATTTTGATTCAAATCTGCAAGAATCAAGCCAAGATAGGTCATCTAACTTGTTTAAGAGGCCATAATCAGAAGATTACACACTCTTTTAGGCTATGATCCAAGTGCTTAAGCCATTAACCATTGAATCATTCCATTAATGGCATAATGATCACACTTCCATTCTTCAAAAGAAGCTTTAATCCAACCACTCTTGCATTGAGCCTCTAAACATGTTCCTTCTGCAGCAAAAGCAAGTTAAACACCAAAAGCAAGTCTCTAAAGTTCAGAACAAAGTTATACCAGCATGCTTGAAACCTTGTACCTTCCATTGAAACTATAACTTTCTTATTTCTTCACAAACAAGCAAAAGAGTACAACTACCTCATGGGAGCTCAATTTTCTAAGATTCCTTCACCCAAGAACCCTAATTTGTGCCTATAAATAGAGATCATTTCTATTGTGTTGTATCCTAATTTTTTACCAATGAGATCCCATAATATCTTAAATATTAGGATCATCATTATCATCATAATCATAATTCATTTATCATTTGCTAACAAAAAATACAAAAATTGTTGTTTGTTGCTTGTGTCCCAAGACAGGAGATTAATCAAGAAGAGACTGAGAAAATTAGGGTTTTGAGGCCCACAAATAAATTTAATATCTTTCTATGATTCAAAGTGTTCTCTAATCAATATCAAACTCCAAGGATGGTTCAATGCAAGATCAATCACCTTCAAGTTCATCAGAAGCTCCAATTAGGGTTTTTGACCTAATTCCACTGTAAGGTTGACTTTTAATCAGGACATGACTCCAAGACTCAAACTATGATTCATTGACATCCAAATCAACATTATAATCCATTCTCATCATTAATTTAAGAAGGAGATCTTGATTCCTATGAAAATCACAAAATTGCAATTCATCTAGAAAAACTCAATTATGCAAGTTAACCTTTTACTTTTGAGAAAAATGGTCAACTATGGACTTTTAAGGATCTAAATCATTATCATATGGATATTGAAGACATTTGATCAAAGAAAATTCAAAGAATTCATCAAGAATCAAAAAGTCAACAAAAGTTAAAATTAGGGTTTTAAGTGAATTTTGACCTAATTTTGGGAACTTCAAATTTTGCCTACAAACTCAAAAATCTCCAAACATGAAAATTGTAGATCTTGACAAAACAAACAACTTATCACAATGCAACTTTTGGCTAAAAGTGATTATTTTGAGAGATTTTGGATTAGGAAGGATTATGTTCAAAAGACTTGGAAAATTTCTAAGTGTTTTCACCTAGTTTTTTCTCAACTTCAAGGCCTTCTTTCTCCAAGATCCAAAAAGATTTTGGGGAAACTTTCAACAAGTGAATTGAAGTATGTAGCAAGGGCTTTCCAAAGAGACCACTAGCATTAAAATCCATAGCTTGATCAATGAGTTATGATTTTGTGAACAAGGCACCATGACACTTGAATTTAAGCCATTTTATGAAGAACAAGTTTGAGATTTGTCCAAAATCTAAAGGAATATCCCAAGTACAGTCCCTCTAACTTGTTTAAGAGGCCAAACTCAAAATATTACACTCTCTTTTGAGCTATGGACCAAGTGTTTTATGCATTGTCCAAGTTTCATTCCATTTGTGTACAAAAGTTACCACTTCCATTCTTGAAAAGCAAGCTTTATGCACAAAGTCAATGCATTGAGCTCCCAACTTGTTTTAATCTGATCACAAGCAACCCTAAAGCTCGGACCAAACATGTTTAAAGCTTCCAACAACTCCAAGCATGCTTGTACCTTCCATGGGAAATCCAATTTTTTCATTTCTTCACAAACAAGCAAAGAGGTACAAAGGTCACATATGAGCTCGGAACTCTAAGATCTTTCCCTCCATAAACCCTAATTTATGCCTATAAATAAATGGTATCACTCCCTTTGATCACTTATACCAAAATTCTCCAAGTCATACCTCACTTGAAGTTCTCATTTTCCTTATCTTTGCACTTTTCTAGTGAATTTGAGTTCTGAAAGTTCTGGGTGTCAACCAAAGGTTTAGAAAAATTCTAAACATCATTTAGAAGTTGTCCATACCTTCCTCAACCTCTCAAATATCCCCCAACCAAAAATCACTTTTCAACCTCCATTAAAGGTCTTGTTAAGGTCATAACCAACCAAAATCCAAACCAAACACTTACCAACCAAACAAACACTTCAAACAGCTTCTATTAATCATATATAAGCTATCCACAACCTTCAAACACTTACCAAAAGGCCCCAAATAGAAAATCATCTTTCAAAACTCCATTAAAGCACCTCTTTGAACCAAACTTGTCAAAATCAATTTGGCTCGTGCGTTTTCAGGTCTTTTGTGTTAGATACCTTCTAAACATCATTTAGAAGCTATCCAAACACCTGTTTTAAATCTGTAACATCTGGAATCCATATTTCCAGCCATAACTTTTTCTTTGTGTAGGTGAAATCGTGTTTGAAGTTGGAGGGGTCCTCAAGGAGTTTAAGCGCCCAGAAAGCTTCATTGGACATCACTAAAGGATTCCAGATTAAATTGGCATCCCAGAAACACGTCCAATCAAGAGTTTGATCCTCACTTTCAGAGGTATTTTTCTGGAATTCAAGCATACTTGTTTGTGCATTGTTTCTTGCATTTCTTGATACCATTGTGTTCAGAATCATGTAGGGAACAAAAACCCTAAACTTTTAGGGCCTGATTGATAAAATTGATCATTTAATTTAAGTTTGAGTTTTTAGGGTTCTTAGTAGCTTTCCATAAATTCACGCGTTTAAGGTTAAATAAATGTGTGTTAAGTACATGTTTGAATTTGTGTCTTCATGCTAATCATGTTAGTGTCTCATTTTATCAAAATTGATTGAGTTTTGGAAAAGTTTGAATTTGTGTGTTCTTGGCGCCATTGTTGTTGCTGAATGGAGAAGATGAAGTTCAAAAAAATTCCATTTAGGGATTGTTTTAAAATATAATGAATTGGAGTCATACTATTGTTGACTAAATCTTAACAGCTCACTTGGCCATCACTCTTGTACATAGCGCGTCCATAGGGTCTGGGGTTCGAATCCCCCTAGTCCCAGAACTTTTTGCTTGTTTTATTTTTTCATGATTTACCACTTGTTTTGTTTCATATTGAACTGAGTGTGTCATATTTTCAACTAGTGCGCGTTGGTTAAGAGGCTGTTATTTTGAGTGGTAAGCTTAGTGTCCTGAGTTCAAGCCATAGTGGCCACACTCCCTTTAATTTTTAATCACTTGTTTTATTAGTTTTTATTAAACTTCAAGAAATCATAAAAAATAGGAAAATCAATCTTTTTAATCCCTTCTTTTTTGTGTGATTTATTTATTTTGTGTATTTTCATACCATATTAAAAAATCTCAAAAATATTTAATACTTTATTATTTAAAAATTAAATCAAAAACATGTCTTTATATATTGAAAAATCAACTAATTTTTTTTTTTTTTTTTGATTATTTTTTTTATAGAACTTTGTGAATATTTGTTTAGGGTTAGAATAGAATGTCTTTGCCTTCTTCATGTAATCTTAGACCATTTCTCTTAAAGAAATTGGTACTAAACAATTAAAATCAATTAGGTTTAGGTGTTTATGTTTAAATCCTAATTTGAAAACCCTAATTCAAAAATCCTAGGTTTAAAACCCTAACCCAAAAAAGAAACATGTTGATCTTTCTTTATCCATGATTAATTAAGTTTGTTATCTCATACTTGTTGATTTAATCCTTGTTTTGTACTTAATTGTTATTTTAACCATTATCTTGTTAATTTCTTATATATGTTGTTTATCTAACCCCATGTTTATTCATCATATCAATCATTCATCATTCATACATGAGTTTGAATCCAAGGGTTTAGATACATCCATCCCCTTTTATTAATTATCATACTCACTTGTTTGTTCTTGTGTTACATGATATCACACACACACACACTTGAGGTGTCTATTGTTGATTGCTTAAGTTTGTTGTTTTTGTCCAAAAGGATGGGAATGATATTGACTAAAATTGTCAAGATACTCAAACTCCCTTTCCAATCTCTTTTATCTTGTGTTTAAAGTATTGTTAAAACTTTTTACCTTGTCTTTTAAAATGGTTTAGTATTGTTAAAGCTTAACCAAACCCTTTTGTTTTGAAATCTTGGTACTAAAGAATAGAATTATTTCCGATGAAACTATTCTTAGTCCATTGACCTTGTATTGTTAAAGCTAGGTCTTTTGTTTTTAAACCTTGGTGTTAAGAGAAGAATTATTCCCGATGAAACTTCTCCTAACCCATTGACCTTGTATTTTAAAGCTTGGTCCCTTTTATTTTAAAATTGTTAAGTATTTAAAGATTAACCTTTTAAACTTATTAGGTATTTTAAAGCCTAATCTTTTTTCAAAAATGTTTTGTTAAGTATTGGTAAAGCTTAACCCAAAAACATTTTGGCCACTTTGGCCCTCCTTTTATTTTCCTTTTAAGAGGAACTACAAAAGCTCTGACTTTCCTTTTCTTTAAAAGGGGTATGTAGGCCTGAGATGCGATGTCTTATCGAGCTAACTTTTAAAACATTCTTTTCTCATCTCCACATTCTATTTAAACAAGTTTTTCACATGTGATTTTCAAAAATGTATGTACAAAAGATAAACAAAAGAAACAATATTTAAAAGAGGTTCCCATGGAGTACCATGGATATGAGGGGTGCTTAAAACCTTCCCTTTGTATAACAAACCCTCCGTAGCCAGAACTCTGATAAGTTTATTAGTTTTGATTTTAAAAAATTTTGTAGGTTTTATTCTCTCTTTCACCCATTCCTTTTGGAAAAAAAAACAAAGCGCGGTGGAGACTCTGTTAAAAAATGAGCTAAGTCCTTCCCATGACTTTAGTCTCACCAATTTCACTGCTACATCTTGGCATCAAACACACAATAAATCTCCAACTCACCATATGATCCAAAATCCCATTTTTTGTATCTTTGCATTTTGAGAGCCACTTTTAGCTACAGAAGTTTTGGGTGCAAACCAAGCATTCCAATAGCTTCTAAACATCATTTGTGAGTTGTTGATCACCTCCATACACTTCATAAACTTCCCAAACTCAGAATCACTCTCAAACCTCCATTAAAGCTTCTTTAAGAGCCTTATCCTTCCAACCTTTGTTCCATAAGTTTTCAAGCCAAAATAACCATTCAAACACCTTCTCTACATCATATTGAAGCTATCTAAATCATTGGTTTGTGACTGTAACACTTGGAACCCCAAGTTCCATAGGTTTTGAAGGTGATCAATCCATTCTAAGCGCCCAGATAGCATCTTGGGAAGGTACTGAACTTATCCATATTGAGCAAGTATTTCTATAACACCTCCAGGCACGAGTTCAAACTCCATTTTTAGAGGTAAGGAACTCAAACTCGAGCTCCACCATTTAAGCATCAATTGTTAAGTTTCTTTATACCAATCTACTTAGAAACATGTAGGGATTAATAGCCCTAAAGTTTTAGGGCCTAATTGTTTGTCTTGAGAGTTTAATTTGAAAACTTAAATTTAAGGTTCATACGGTTTTAAGTTAAATTCATGAGCTCCAGTTTAAATAAATTCATGAAACCTATGTGGTTAAATTCATGTGTGAAATTTGATCAGAATGTACTTTTGTTTCACTAAAATTGATTAAGATTCGAGCAAGTTTGAAAATCCAACCATTGATGTTGTTGTTGTTGTTGTTCAACGAAGAAGATGAAGATCTTCTTTTCAGCTTTAAAATTTTATATGAATTTGAAGTTAACTTAGTAACAACTACATCGTTACAGCTGAATTGGTTAAGTGTTTGTGTGTGACGCGTGACTCTTAGGTCCGGGGTTCGAATCTCCCTCACCCCAAACCTTTTTGCTTTTATTTTTTTCATATTTTTCTCAACTTTTTTTGTGTTATATTGAACTGACTGTGTTACATTATCAAATAGCACACATGGGCTGAGTGGTAATGTTTTGGGCTTGCAATCCAAAGGGCCTGAGTTCAAACCTCACCAAGGCCAAAACATTTCTTTTTTAACACTAGTTTATTTCACTTTTAACCAAACTTTGAAAAATCATAATATATATATATATATATATATATATATATATATATATATATATATATATATATATATATATATATATATATATAGGAAAATTAACCTTTTTAACTTGTTCTTTTTTATGTGGTTTATTTAACTTGTGTATTTTCATATCATGTTTAAAAAACTCAAAAATATTTGTTATTTCATCATTTAAAAATTAATCAAAAACAAGTGTTTTATGTATAAAAAATCAACTGAAAAATCATTTTATTTTGAATATTTCTTCAAAGTAATTTTGTATATTTTTGTGAATATGTTTTAGGGTTAGGATATTATATCTTTGACCTTTTCATGTACCCTTAAACCAATTCTCTTTTAGAATTTGGTATTAATCATTAAAATTAATTAGATGTCGGTGTTAATTTCTAAACCCTAATTTTAAACTCTATTTTCAAAACCCTAGGTTTAAAACCCTAATCCAAAAAGAAACATGTTGATCTTTGCTTATCCATGAACTTGTTACTTAATACACGTACTTGTTGATTTCAATCCTTGTATTTTCGTACTTATTTGTGTATCTTAAACATTATCCTTTGTACTGGTTATCCATGGTATTATCATTTGTATATACATTGTTTATCTAACCCACATGCATGAGTTTCATATTCATCATCCATCATTCATTCATATATGAACCCATCCAAAGGTATAAACATCCTTGCTCATTATCATTAATGATTGTTATGCTCACTTGTTTGTCATTTGTGGTACATGTTATCACACACATACACTTGAGGTATCCATTGATTAATTGCTTAAGTTATTTGTTGAAAATCCAAAGGAATGAGAATGGTATTGACTAAAATTGTCAAGATACTCAAAGTCTTTTCTAATCTCTTTTATTTAGTGTTAAAGTATTGTTAAAGCTTTTCACTTGTTTTTTATGGTTTTGTATTGTTAAAGCTTAACCAAACACTTTTGTTTTGAAACCTTGGTACTAAGAGGAGTATTATTCCCGGTGAAACCACTCTTATTCCATTGACCTTGTATTATTAAAGCTTGGTCTCTTTTTTATTTGGTTTTGTATTGTTAAAACTCAACCATCCCCTTTGTTTTAGAACCTTAGTACTAAGAGGAGAATTATTCCCGGTGAAATTACTCTTAGTCCATTGACCTTGTATTGTTAAAACTTGGTCCTTTTTCATTTTAAATTTGTTAAGTATTGTTAGCTTAACCTTTTAAAAATTTGTTGAGTATTGTTAAAGCTCAACACCCAAAAAGATTTTGGCCACTTTGACCCCCTTTTATTTTTCCTTTAAAGGGGAACTACAAAATCTCTGACTTCCCTTTTCTTTAAAAGGGGTATGTAGGCCTAAGATGTGATGTCTTATCGAGCTCACTTTCAAAAACTTCTTTTCCCATCCTCACCCTCTATTTTAAACAAATTCACATATGCTTTTTTCAAAAAGATGTACACAAAAACAATAACATTTTCAAAGAGGTTCCTATGGAGTACCATGGATATGAGGGGTGCTTAAAACTTTCCCCTTGTATAACAAACCCCCTTACCCAAATCTCTGATAAGTTTATTAGTTTTTATTTTAAAAACTTATGTGGGTTTTATTCGCTCTTTCTCCCATTCCTTTTTGGAAACAATAAAGCGCGGTGGCGACTCTGTTTTAAACAAATGAGCCAAGTCTTTCCCATGGCTTTAGTCTCACCAATTTCACCGCTACAACTATGTGATTTAATCGATTTAAAATCTAATCTAATTTTATTCAAGGAAGGCCTTTGAATTGATAAAATACAATCTAGGTGTTCTTTTCCCTTAGTGAATTCATTTATAATTTCATGCAATGCTTCGACTTTATTTGTAATCAAGATACTGGTCTCACAGTTACTAGCTTGGTTTCTAATATTAGAAATTTCATATTTAACGTGTCATTACGATCCTCTAGAAACATAATATAATCTTTAAGATCTAAGTTAGTCTTTTCAATCTTATCACGTTCCTCAATTAATTTAGTATTTAATTTAAATAATTGCTTGTAAGAAAGAGTTATTATCTCACAACCATCTTCTTCATCAGATGCTTTTAAGAAAATGTGTTCTTCTTCTTCATCAGATGAAGGATCTTCGGAGATTCTACTAGAGGTTGATTCTTCAAGATTACTTCTTGATATTGAGTCTCTACAGATATTGCTAGTTAAGACTTTTTCCTCATTTCTTCAAAGATTCCATTAGATGAAGATGCTTCATATTCTTCATTGAATGAAACAAATATTCTTTATGAAGTCTCTCCATAATCAGACGACGAATCTTTTGAGAGTCGTCTGTCCATCGAAAATGTTCTTTCAAATGAAACTATTAGTGTCGACTTTTCTTCTTCTTCTTCAAAAGAGCTCTTTAATGAAGTTGTTGGAAATTCTTCTAGAACTCTTGAACTCATTTCTTTATCTTTTAATAGTTTAATTTTATTGATGATTTCTTCCTTCTTGAATTTTTCTTAAAAGTTATAAATATTTTCATCTCTCGATTTATGGAATAGGTTAGTTTTCTGATTCCAATTCTTAACTCTTAGATATTTGTTAACTACGAAGATTATAACATGGCTTTCAAGATTTTTAATGGTTGAACACCATCTATGAAGATAACATTCACATTCATCTGATGTTTCTTTGCCTCGTGTGTTCGTTCTCTCTTGTTCGATATTTGGAGAGACTCAATAGATCATTTCAAGAGTGTCCCATATTTCCTTGACAAAATACTAAAGAAATTGATTTTTTCCTATAAACATAACCAAAAAAAATTGTTTTAAAATCAAATTCAATCTTTCTTTTGTCTTCTTCGATCCAAAGAAAATCAAATATATTTACTACTTCACCATTAATATCATGAGATGTCTATAATTCACACTTCGGTTATTAATTGATTAAGATAAAATATCTATTATAAAATATGTTGGATCACGATTTTAACAAGTTTGCCACTAAAGAAATTACCGGGTCGAGTCGCGGATTGGTATGCTTTCTTTAAGACGTTTCGCGGCACTGCCAAAATTATGCAAAGCAGCTCTTAATAACCACGACGCCTCCAGGATAAAATAGCCCAGTTCTATACTATACGATTACCACTTGCACGGTAGATAATCGATCTAGAAATACACCCTCAGATGGTACTAGGACCATTCAAATATGGTATAAATACCATCTTAGTATCTGGTTTGACCAGTCGTAGTAATTTCTCAAACCAAGAGAAATTCAAATAATTCTCTAAAGAGAATCCAAGAAAAATTTATACTTGAAAATTTCTCAACCCAAACGAGGAGAAATTAACATTATTCTCTAAGGAGAATTCAAGAAAATACTCGGAAAATTCAACGAGTAGAAAGAAAGGGGGAGAAGTTGGCGCTTCGACAATTCAAAAGACGCAGAGTTTGGAGAATGAGGAAGGAAAAACTCAAAATAAGTTTTTGGTGTGTTTTGGAAAGAAACAAGTGATTTCCTTATATAATGAAATAAACTAGCCAAGATTTCTAATCTAAGCAATGTAGGACTAAGGAGTTTTTGCAACTAACATACAATGTGGGACGTGACTTAATGAACTTTTTCAATTCATCTCACTATATTGTAATACATACACAATATTCCAACAATCCCCCACTTGAATTTTAAAAAGTGTTTCAGAAATAACGTCGTTTCTAAGATTGTGCATAAGCAGAGGTGTCTACTACTTGAACCTTTGCGTAGCAAGTAGGATTCCGATTCAACAAGAGTGACACAATTGTCTTGAACTCTATCTCAGACATCAAACTCGCACACAACCTTTTCTTAAGGTGTATTCTAATAGCCCGTGCTTTAATGGCCCTGCACGTGTATCCCGGTTTAGTGAAGGCTCTAGGAATTCTGCCTCGAAATTCCATAGGAACCGGCCTCAGTTCCACAATCATATAGGTGAGTCTATCAAGAGTACTCTTGTATCCTAGGTACTCCCTCATACAGAGAATAGATCTCATTAAGATTTTCTATTATCTCATCCTCTTATTACTTCAGGATTCATGCTTCTTTTATTTACTCTAGCATGATCGCCTCATATTACTCACAACTTGTTATTACCCATTGAACCTATTTCTTGGGATCTCCAGTCATTTAGGTCGGGTTACCATCATGAGCAACTTATTTATGTATAGGCATTAGTCCCATCTTTTTGGATGTATTAAGGACTTTCTCTCTAGCTAATCCTTTCGTCAAAGGATCTGCTAAGTTTCCATCAGTGCGTACATGATCCACTCTTACAGCTCCTATAGATATACAATCTCTAAAGGCATTGTGCTTTCTTCTTATTTGACGTCTTTTACCATTATAGTAACGGGTCTCAATTTTTGCAATAGTCGCGGTACTATCGCAGTGGATCAACACAACTGGCATAAGTTTTTCCCACAAGGGAGTCTCAGTTAGCAAGCATCTTAACCAACTTGCTTCTTCACTAGCATTTGCTAATGCTATCATTTCAGACTCCATCGTGGACTGAGCCAGGATAGTCTATTTCTTTGATTTCCAAGATACAGCTCCTCCAACTATGTTGAATACATAGCCACTAGTAGCTTTGGAATCACCTAACAAGGTATTCCAATCTACATCACTGTATCCTTCAAGTACAACAGGAAATCTATGATAAAGTAGGCCAATATTTATGGTCCTTTTAAGGTACCTCATGACTTGCTCAATAGCTTGACATTGCTCGTTACTCTATCTACTCGTAAATCTGCATAGCAATTCTACAACATATGTAATGTCGGGTCTAGTACAATCAGTGGCATACTTGAGACTGCTAAAGATGCTCGTACACTCTGTTTGTCTTACACTTTCAAAAGTGTACTTAAAAAATTTCACACTTGGATCATATGGTGTGCACGCAAGTTTACAATCAAAGTATTTAAATTTCTTTAAGATCCTTTCCATATAGTGTGATTGATCCAAAGAAATTCCTTGTTCGGATCTTGTGATCTTGATACCAAGAATCACACTCGCTTCTCCGAGATCTTTCATATCAAAGTTGTTGCACAACAATGATTTCATAGCATTAACGGCGTGAATGTTTGATCCAAATATGAGTAGATCGTCTACGTATAGACATATGATAGTGCAAATGCGATTCTCAGATTTGTAATAAACGCATTTGTCACTTTCATTCACTTTGTACCCATTCGATATCATTAAGTTATCAAACTTTTCATGCCATTTCTTAGGAGCTTGTTTTAATCCATACAAGGACTTATCTAACTTACCGACCTTGTTTTCTTGTCCATGGATCACAAAACCTTCCGGTTGTTCCATATAGATTTCTTCTTCTTAGTCACCGTTTAAGAAAGTTGTTTTTACATCCATTTGGTGTACTATCAATTTATAAATAGCAGCAATTGAGATAAGTACCATAATGGATGTAATTCTAGTGACTTGAGAGTAGGTGTTGAAGAAATTTACATTTCCTTGGTTTGTCTAAAACCCTTGGTTACAAGACGAGCCTTGCATTTATCAATAGTTCCATCAGGTTTTAGTTTCTTTTTCAAAACCCACTTACAACCGATTGGTTTGCATCCAGGAGGCAAGTCTAATAAGTGCCAGGTCTTATTAGACTTCAGAGAATCTATCTCATCATTAATAGCTTCTTGCCATAAGCCTGCATCCAGAGATGACAAAGCTTCTTAAAGATTTATTGGATCTTCTTCTACATTATAAGCCGCATAGTCAGGCCCATAGTCTTTAGAGACTCTTACTCTTTTACTTCGTCGAAGTTCTATTTGTACATTTTTGATGCTTTCTGTGCTTCTTATCACAAGAATGCGACTCGATTGAGTGTCCCCACTATTTCTCAATTTGAAGGGAAATTCGTATTCATAGAAATCAACATCATTTGATTCTATGATCGCTTTTGCATTTAGGTCATAAAACCTATATGCCTTACTGTTTGCTGCATATATAATGAATACATATTCATATGCTCTACTAGCGAGTTTAACTCATTTCGAATCTGGATTTCTGACATAAGCCAGACATCCCCAAGTTCTCAAATAAGACAAGATTGGTTGTCTTTTCTTTAATATATAATAAGGAGATATATTACTCTTTGACTTGGGAACTCTATTCAGGACATAACAAAAAGTCAACAAAATTTCCCCCCACTAGTGAGGTGCAGCACCAGAATTCATCATAATTGCAACAACAAGTTCAGTAAGAGTTCTATTATTTCTTTCTGCTTTACCAATCATTTCAGGGGAATATGGAGCAGTCGTTTCATGTACAATTTCATGTTGTTTATAAAAATTATTAAATAAACTAGAATCATACAATTTACCTATCACTACAAGTTCTTACTAAATCATTTTCAAACTCTTTACAAAGTTTTTAAACTTATCAATTTCATTCACAAAAATATCATTCTTTGTGATGATGGTGTACAAATCTACCCTAATAAACTGACTAAATCTTTCCTTATTTAGAAGAAAAAAGAAAAAAACATAAACATGATTCTTTATAATCTCGGGAGCATACATGGCATCCTTCAAGATTGAAGTCTTTTCACAGGTGCACCTTGCTCCACTTCTCCAATATCGACAACATTAGTGGTGTGGATATCTCCCAACAACACTTTCTTATCTTTAGTATTCGTGTATGTTTTAAACGTAACACGATCATAATAAATGTCATACCCCAAAATTTACCCTCCTCATTTCATCTTTAATAACTCAAAGGGTCAAAGGTTTTCTCAAGTCACTCCCTCCTAATCCAAGATCTCCAAAACTAGGGTTTGCATTTTTATCAAAGGAATTTGAATCTATAAGGTATCAAATGGATCTCAAGGTATTTCATATGTCTCAGGGTATCTCCATGTCAAAAGTCCAGCCTTAATTCCAAGGATTGCTCACTCAATGGCTCAGATGATCGACAATCGACTATGTTGACCTAAAAGTCAATTATAGTCAAAATACAGTCAAACTTCAAGACTTTTGGTCAACATCAAGTATTCGAAGTTATATCCATCATTTGATCAAAGGATTGACTATGATCCATTAATAAAAAAACTCAGAAATGAACAAAGTCAAAAGGTTCAAATTAGGGTTTTTTATAGGAAAAGTCAACTCAACTTTGACCGGTCATAACTTTCACATGGAGTATCAGAAATTTCTCACTCAAAGCTTGTTTTGAACGAAATTGGATTCTCTACAACTTTATCTCTGACAAGCCAAGGCCAGAAATGCATCATTTGGGAGATATGGTACAAGAGATTATAGGTCCTCCAAAAAGTCAATAAAAAACACCTTTTGGGTCAAAGCTCATAACTTGAGCATGGAAGCTCCAATGGAGATGACCAAAAGGAATGTTTAGAGGACTCTTTGAGATTTCCAAAAAGTCCTATAACTCTCCCATACAATAAAAATTTAGAGAGCTGTGAATTGTTGAAGTTGACCAATTTTGGAGAAAGTACATGAATCCAACATTGAGTAATCTTGATTATTTGTCAAATGGGCCTTAATGTTTAACTTATCCACGTGATTTAAGGCCCATAAAGAGTTCATTGCCCAAATATTATTATTTCTTGTAATATTATTTTATTTATATGAGATTTTAATTATTTAATTTCAAATAAAAATCAAATAAAATCATGGAATAATTATATGGTTCATGTTCTAATTTTTCCTTTGATTTAATCAGATCCTAGCTTGATCCAAGGGCCAAGAAAGAATTGAAAAGTACATGAAATAGATTAAGTTCAAAAAAAGAAAGCTTTGAAGCAAATTTTCAAATCAAATTTTCTAAATTAAATCATTTGATTCTTTCCCATATTATTAGACCTAATCTATTCCATATATAAAGTGGAGAGATGCAGCCCCCAAGGGGACGAAAATCTGCCCTCAAAACCCTATTCAAGAACTTTCAAAAAAGCTCCAAAATTAAGGCACGATCAAAGAAAGGTTTGCTGTGAGCTTCAAGGTAAACTAGCTATCTCATTCTCTTTCTGAGGTATAGAAGGGTAAGGTTGGAGCAATAGGTAAGCTATACTAAGCCTAGAAAACCCGCATATCATAGTCATCTTTATCATGTATGCGTAATCTTCATAGCCTGCGTTTTACCATGTTTTAATCTAATCTAACTGCATATTTTAGTTTTTTGTGTGATTTAGAAAAGATCTATACCGTTGGAACAAAGCTATAGTGCGTATAATGGAATTCACCATTGATAGGGCAATATGGAGCTCCTCGTCGGTTTCGTGTTTATAGACGCTTTCAGACCAAAACGAATTCACCATTGAACTCAGAAGACCTTGTTTAGTGGATCTGGGCCCTTTATGTTTCCGTTCATCGCGTGTTTGTAGGCGTGTTAAATTTGCAGGAATTCGAAGGATGAAATTCGCAGGTAATATTGCAGCTAAAACTGAAGCTAAATCCGCAGGTATGGGGAAGGAGATGATGAACAATCTCCTTGACCCCTTGACCGTAACGCGTGGATGTTTGGTGAGAGGTTATTGGATGGTCAGCATGATTCAGACTTTTCCCTCTCTCTCCAGACGCGTGGACGATACTGAGTGGCCAGTCAACATTATTGCAGTTTTCTCTCTCTTTTTCATTGGTGGTTCAACGCTGAGGGGGGGCCACGGTTGACTGCTAGTTTCAAGGTTGGATTGTTTTCTTTTTTATTTAATGCAATGTGTTACATTAACAGATGATGATAATAGCCTGGATGGTAAGCAAGGGCCACAAGTGATTTAAAGGGAGGGGGTTCGAATCCCAGGTATTGTACCTTCCTCCTATAATTTTTTGTAAAGGGCTATCACATTATTTCCCAAGATCCAGCGCGTTGCTATTGTGCATACTCATGATGCACTCTCACCTGTGAGCCCTTGGATCTTAATCGAATCACATCTGAAGGCTCAAGAATGCAACAACATACCATGGATCTCCAAGATGCGCCACACAGGATTTCGCCACCAGGTTTCTTTATTTTTTTATATATATTATTTATAATTGTTTAATTATCTTAATATATTAATATATATATATATATGATTTAATTTTTAAATTAGGATTAGGGCCATAACTATATTCCCGATTATTTTTCCGATTAATTCGATTTAATTAATTTTAAATCAACTTTAATTATAAATCACAAAAACCCTAGATAGGTGATCAATGCATTAGGGTTTGCCCAATCTCACTGGCCATTTGGCCAAATTATTAGGAAATTAATTTATTATTCGTTTCGACTGAATTAATCGGACGCGATGGGTAATAATTATTTAATTATTTAATTAAAGACAATTCAAATAAACTTATTTGGATAAAGGGTTTCAACCATCTTATTGGTTGCGATGATTAGCCTATTTTTTTCTCTAAAATTCATTATTATTTGTAGTTGAATCTTTCGATTACGAGGGATAATGATAAAAATTAAATAATTAACTATATAAAACATATTCATTTGTTATTAGTGATAACTGAACCTATCAATTAGAATTGGTAATAATACACTACTAATCTATTAATTATGGTGATCAAATCTATTGATCATTGCGATTAATAGTGCATATTAAAAATCAGGGTTGTACGCCCAACCTTAAAATACTTTCCAAAACCTTTCAAAAACTACGATTTATCATAACTACGATAAGGCAACTCAAAAAGCCTTCAAACCATATCTGATCAAATTCAAAGGGCGTACAACCCTTGCCCTGAACTACGTTGACTCTGATTCTCCCTAAGGAGATACGTAGGCACTTGGCAACAAGGCGAGTCCCCTTCCCCAAACCCTCAATTCAGTTCAAATCTCACTTTTCGCCCTATTCACTTCCTTAGCTATTAAACCTTAGTATTTAGCCATAAACCTTTACTTTGAACATAAAACCTTAGGAAAGGGTTAAGGGTGCCTAACACCTTCCCTTGACCTGATTATAATAAATTAACCAGATTTCTTAATTGCGTAGAGTTTCCTATTTGCCCTAGTAGAATAGGTGGCGACTCTAAAAACCTTTATTTTTAGGGCAGGTTGCTACAGCTGGCGACTCTGCTGGGGACACACTATAATGGTGAATTATTATGCTCCTATAGGTTTTGGCAGGGTTTAGGTTTGGTTAATTTTTAGGTTTTTTGGCAAACTTGTAGGGTTTGGCTAATTCTCCATTTTAGGGTTTATTTATTTTTTTATAAATATTTAATTTTTATTTATTTATTTATTTGCCATTTCATTTATTTACCGCAATTTCATTTATTTAAATATTTGTTTATTTAAATATTTGCTGTTTTGCTGCATTTTTTTGAATTATAAGCGGCCGGATTTTGAGGTTATTTTTTTTAAATATTTAAATTTTATTTTATTTATTTATAGTCTTAAATTACCATAATTTTTTTTAGAGCAATTCAAATATTTCTTTAATTGCTTATCTGTTTTACTGTATTTCTGGGTTATATGAATTGTGTTAAAACCTAAGTGTGGGAATTATCCTTAAGACCAGGGGGGACTTGAATCGCCTACGAGTCTTATTGATAATTCCACTCAGAGTGGGTTGAATATCCGGAAATGTCCAAAACGAGGCTTGACTTTGTTGAGGGCAGGACTTGGTATTTGGCTGATCTCTCTGAGAACCTACCCCTAAAACTCGAACCTCATGGATAAAATGAGTTGTTCTAAAATTCAAAGAGACAAAATGTCTCGGAGGCTACGAACCACCCCATGAGACCCTTGTTTAGAACATACCAATGGGAAGGGTAGCCTCCCTAAGCCTTCATGCCGAACCTATGAACTTAGGACTTTTGAGCTTTTGTGCTTGTTATATGTTTGCGATTTATATGCTACGAATATATGTGTTTCAATTTTGCAGGTATTCCTACGCGTTCCCTGGCCTGCAGGGACTCTATTTTCAAGACCACGTCCTTCCCACGAAGGACATCTCCATTTATGCACGTCAATTGGCCTCTCGATGGTCATGAGACTTAGTGACTGTTTTGTACAATCACCCTGAACCTACATCTACGCATTCCCTAGCCTGTAGGGATTCTATTTCTAAAAATCGCATCCTTCGTACGAAGGACATCTTCGTTAGCATACGTCGATTGGCCTCTCGATGGCCATGAGATCTAGTGACTGTCTTGAATGGTCACCTCGTGCTTGCTCCTACGCACTCCCTAGCCTGTAGGGATTTTCTTTTAGGTCCATGTGTTTTACAATGACTTCGTCCTTCCCCTGAAGGACCTCCCCATTAACGCACGTCGATTAGCTTCACGATGGCCATGAGATCTAGTGACTGTATTGAACGGTCACCCCGTGCTTATTCTCGCGCACCCTCTAACTTGTAGGGTTTGAATTTCCATTTATACATATTTCATCCCTAGCCTGTAGGGATTTCACTTTGTTCGATATCGTCCTTAGATAGGTTATCCTTAGGATTATATATGTCGCACATCCGCATTACATATAACGAGTCACCGCATACGGAAAAAAAAAAAGGAGTCTCTTGCGTACGCATGCATTTGCATTCTCATTTCATACATTTACATTTGCATTTCTATCTCCGCCCGCATCCTAACTTGCTGTGCTAGCCGATTTCCCGAGACTCACGAAGAAAGACCAAAGAGGATCATAAACTATGGAGAAAGGAGGATGAATTATTGGAAATAAGCTCGGCCTTACAAAGAAAAAAAGGGATGTCTTTCACCATGCCAACTACATGTCCATGCCTTTTCGCAACATGATTGAAAATACAATATAGGTTATCATCGAGCAAGGATTAGTTCAACAAAGAAGTTCCCTCATAGATACACTCAAGGGGTATCTAGTCATAAAAGGGTTCATCTACGAACATAACAAACTTACAAGGACGCTCTACGATAACTTGGGGGCGAGGGCAGTCCAACTGGGGCAACACCCTGAACGAAGATGCATAACTACAATGGAGGGAAGGCGACATATGATAACTCCACACTAAGGGGCAAAAGGGTCATACGTTTTCTTTATCAATCTACGAACTCCGAAGGTTGCGAACGGTGTGATACTATCCTTAGAAAAAGCAAAAGAGGTTCAGTCAAAGGAAACTCATGAAGTTCCGAAACGACGAAAACCCACCGCTAACAATTTATTCCCGACAGGTTTGACGTGCCCAAAGAAAATTCGAGGTTACCCTTTACTTCCACAAGTCTAGGAACTAAGGAGAAAAACAAGGTCGACGGATTTACAAAGGAGATTGCCCCTAGGATCAATAGGTTTATCATTTCAAGTTGTAACTTCTACGATCACAAGGTGTTAGTTGGTGTAAAATGTTGTACCTTTCGAATAGTAATTCAATAAAATAATCATGCATGTTTTGAAAACAATTCGTTCGCTTCGCTCTTGCATTACTACGACCTTCTATTTCGAATTATCACTCTCAATTATTAACAAACTTAAGGGAGAATGACGAATGCAAATAAATAAATCCTGTGAAACATATGCTTTCGAGGTAAGACCGAGCCGACGATGTACAGGCATTGTTTCAATTCCTAAACAGTGGAGATATAAGGATGTTAATCCCTCATCACCCCCTCGAGCCAGGAGTTGGATTTTGTTTCTGCTTTTCAATTAAACCTTGATTTCAACCAGGGGCAGGGTAGATTTCGATTAATTCAATGGTGTATTTCGGTTGTCAAGAGAACCAATCAATAAAGCAAAGGTTCAAGCATATCTTCTTCCTCGCGTTCATCCAAGATTGAGGAAGCAATGGAGATAACATTCACAACATCTTCTTCCTAAACACATCATCCAAGATCGAGGAAGTATCAAAGTCGAAGCTTACAAATCAAAATCAGCATGGCAGTCATAACATTCAATATCCAAGGATCAATATTTCAAAAGGAGCATTCAAAAAAAAGGGAGGAAAGCGCCCGCTAAGTCAAAATGGAAAATTCCATGAAAACAAAATGACTTAGGCAAAAATTAGGGCATCCTGATGGATCAAATCTGAAGGAATTGGCTCATGCAAAAATAAGGGATAGAAAAACAAAAGCAAAATACGAACGATAAACTCGTGACTGCTAAATCATCAAAGCTTCCCATCATTGCTTGGATCTCTATAACATTTTTCATCGGTGCTTGGATCTTCACTAATGCTTCTGCTCAACATCAGAACTAAAACGATTCTCTTGCAAACAAAGCACATTCATTGGATTAAACGAATTTTAGGTTTGGAGAACATCAAGGAGAAAAGGGTGGGCTGAATAAATTTTGAGCCTTATATCCGTTGTTTCTTAAAGCATGAACTAAGCCAAGTTACAACATTCAAAAGTCCTAATTGAGGCAAGGTTAACTACGAAAGTATATCAAGCAGGATTTTGTTATACTGACTCCTAGGGTTGTTAAAACTATTTCTAATCACTACGTGTCATACCCCAAAATTTGCCCTCATATATTTGCAAATATCAATTTATTTTGAATAAATGACGTAGCACAGTTGATAAGAATTTGATATTAAAAGGTACAAGAGCGAGAGGTCCCGGGCTCGAATCTCACTTCTAACTTTTCTCCCTTTTATTTGTTTTCTAATTTTAATGGTAAATTTATTTCTATTTATTCAAAAAAATCATAAAAATTGTATTTTTTTTTACTATTTTAATTTAATTTTCGCACTATTTAAATATGCATTTTTTAAAATAGTCAATTTTAACTTTTATGCATTTTTTAGTCAAAAAATCATCAAAAATCATAAAATATTCAAAAAAATCCAAAAAAAATAAGTTTTTAATTTTATTTGTTCTATTTTTAACATTTTCCACAACTTGGGTAACAAGTGAAGATCTTTTTAAGAAAATATTGGTTAATCATTTAAAAGATCACAATGAAATTATTTTTGATTTGAGCTTTTAATGAATAGTTAATATTTGATTTTTTTTATTCCATATTTGTTGACCTAAGTTACACTATAAATATCACTAATTTTTACACATTAGGCATACACAACAACTTTCTAACCCTTATTCTCACTCTCTCTCTCTCCTCACAAACACAAAAATTATTTTCTCCTCCTTCTCTCTAAGATCAAACTTCACTTTCTCTCATGAATACCATAACAACTTCATAGCTTGTTGAAGAACATCAAGAACACTTTCAAAAAGAAACTCAAGAACTTACATCTTACTCTCACCGTAGAACCGAGTGGTTCAACGCACATCTTTCCTCCACAAACCACCATCGAAGCCCTCAGGTGGTGTTTTTTATTTTTGTTAGCTTTTTATTGGTTCAATTGATGACCATGATTATTGTTCTGAAAGTGTTTTTCTTTTGATTTGATTTTGTTTGTGTAAATGGAGAAGAGAGAATACATATTGGGAAGAATAAGAAATCACATGGAAAATAATCTACCAAAGACGTAGAAGAGGAAAACAAAAGAGTTGTGGAACTCAGTCAGAACCACCGAATAAACCGGATCCGCGTCACTCCTTCACGCCTTAATCGCTGGCGATCCATCAACTAACACCAAAAGCACGCTGGCACGGTTGGTGGCATACGAGCGCCAATCACCTTCCCAACTCGGGTTCGACCCTCATGTTTGTCTTTTCTTTTTGTCAATTTTTCCTTCTTTCTTCTTTCTCTACACTTTTCTTTATTAATCATAACAATTTTCAACCACTAATTAATTTTAGGTCTTTAACTTTATATCTGTTCAAACCTTATTTAGGTCACAACAAGTTTTCTTACTAAACCTTAAGGGGTTTAGGGTTTGGGTTTGCATTTCCTTTAACCTGAGATTTTATTTTTACCTTGTCTTAACCATGATTAACTTGTACCCTAATCAGGGTTGTGAGGTTCGTCAATAGATCCTCCATACACTCACCCTATTTATTTTTATCATTAATTTTCAGGGTTAGCCAAGATCTTTCAGCCACGCGCCCTACCAGATCAAAAAAAAGATGTTCAGAGTCAATCGAAGGTTCGAGGGAGATCAAGGCTCAAGATAAAATTTTAAAACTAATTATTGTTCCCTCTTAGTTTCTGCTTTAATTTCCCCCATCCCCGCAGGTGTTTATTGTAATAGCGTAGGAAATTTCATTTCTGCCTTTATTTTATTTTAATTGCGTGGTTAGTAATATAGGGAGTGCAACCATGAATTGAATTAGCATCACTAATTACAAGATAAATATCTGAATTAACCACGTGATTGTTGCACCCACACACCTTTAGGGTAATCCCTCTGGTTTCCTTGTTGCCTTATTACTGTTGCCTTATTAAATTTGTTGCTTAAAAATAGTCAAGTTCCTCGATTCCGAGGATACTTAAAGCAAATGTTTCCTTCAAAGTTATTGAAACTCCCTCGAAGCTGCCTCGGTAAAATGTGATGATTGTTCCAATTGCTAAGGTATCCTCGCATGATGCCTAAAAAATCAATGACTATTATATCCTTCCCTTAGACTACCTGCCCTCTTTATGGCATGGGACAGTCTTGTGGCGAACGATTATTCTCGATGACCCTTAAACATCCAATTGAAAGACTTCCTGCCCTCTCATGGTATGGATAGACCCTTTCGCCCGAAAGGCTAAAAGAACGATTTTTCAAACTTAGGGTAAGTAGCTTTTAATTGCTTGCTCAATTCAAATTCAAAATTCAAACTCTTTTTCCACTAATTTCCAAATACTTTTCAAAAAGACTACGCTTATTTACAAGCTAAAGATCTTATTCAAATTTCTATTCACACTCCACTTTTCAAACAATTCAAACATTTTTTAAAACAACAAGTGAGTTAAGCAATTAAGAGCCCATGGAAAACCATGGATGCAAAGGGTGCCTTACACCTTCCCTTTGTATAACTTACCCCCCGAACTCAAAATCTTTTTAAAAGGTCTTTTTCTGTTCTTTTAGCCTTTCTATTAAATTGGATAAAATAAAAGTCGGTGGCGACTCTTGCTTACCGTACATTTCAAATAAAGTCAGTTCACCGTATTACAGAACTGGCGACTCTGCTGGGGATGCTTTCGATTAAAAAGAGGGGTTACCTTAAAGTTTAGGATTCACCTTAAATGTTTTCTATTGTTTGCTTTGCTTGCTTTATTTTTCAGGGCTGTTTTGGGAATTAAATGAAGGACGAATCCTACACCCGGATTCAAGAACACTTAAGTTAGGAGCGGCATAGTCATGGAGACCTCCCTTGTGCATGCTTGGGATTGGTCAATATGAAGTTCACACTTGAGTTAGGCCTCCACTGGTTATTGTGTACCTCTTTTGCATGAGAGAAGTTTACGCATGTATCTTTGGGTGCGTCGGAGCTCAAGGACCTTTAGTCACCTTTAACCCATCTTAACTTTTAGGAACGTAGTGGGAGGGCTATTCTTGGTGCATGCCAAGTTATGGTCGCGACCCGATACTACAGCTCAGATAGGTTTCTTCCTAAAGTATCAGTGTGTGGTATGCATGTACCATGTTTGAGGGTGCTTTAGAAAGGGCTGACAATTCTGGGTCACTGGTAGAACCCGTTGCTGAAATCTCTTTATCCATAGAAGTACCTTTGGGAAGGGTAGTTATTTGGTTATACTTCATGCAAGCCTTTAAACTTAGGACTCTTGTGTGACTTGTTTGTTATCTAACCCTTTGATTTCCTTGCAGGTTTTGCTTGTAGGACATTTCGTCCTTATTACCTTATGCTTTACTTAATGCATTACATGTGCATGACATCTTGACATCATAACATATCATATTAACTAACCCTTTCAAGGATCTTAGGGATTTAGGGCGCACAATTTCAGGTGCTCTTATCAAGGATGGAATTCCTATCTAGGGGCAAGAGGATTTACTTTGCTCTGGCCATTTGTCTTCCAAGTCAAAGACACCGTACCTATCAAGGGGCAAAAGGATTTATTTTCCTTTGGCCGTATGCCTTCCAATTCAAAGACACAGTACCTATCAAGGAGTAAGAGGATTTATTTTCCTCTAGCCATATACTTTCAAATTCAGAGGTATCCCGAATCAGAGGCGATGACCCACTAGATATGGTGAGCTTGATTCTCAAAGAAGGACATTCAAAGACAAAGACCAAGATTCTTCAGACGAAGCGGTGACCAATCATTTCCTAATGTCACAAACTAAATTTCCTAAAGATCTTTTAAAACATTGCATCTACATTCATAAACATTGCATAACAGGTTTCCGCAATAGGCTTCCCATTCTCTCTCGCTGTTTATTTCAGCACAAATGGATCTCGAGCAATCAGTCAAAAATCTTCAGGCTCAGAATATCTGATTCCAAGTTTCGATTCTGAACTTGGCCAAGGGGCAAGACGAGTTGAAAAACCTTGTTAACCCAGAAGAAAAAGGATCAGCAGATGCATCAAAGTTTACTCCGTTGCACATGCCGCTGTCTCGAGTTCTGCAACAACTGCTTAATCAGAACTCGATAACCCTACTGCCCTCATATTCATTTCCTACCAATCCTGATCCTGGGAACAAGTATCATGCAAGATGTGCTTATCATTCGAATAGTCCTGGTTATGATACAGAAGATTGTGGACCATTGAAGCATAAAGATCCAAGACTTAATCGATGACAAGATCATTGATTTCAATTCACCTGAGGAACCGCATATGGCTAATGCTGCTCACAATCAGAATGGTCGTAATGAACGCAACCAATCCGTTGGGGCAGTTCTGATCTCTACACCAGTTCCACAACAACGACGCAAGCCAGGGACACCTAAGCGTCAACTCACCAAAATTAACATGTCATTAGATCAAGCATTACGACATCTGTTGAAGATCGAAGTGATTACTCTGAGGGACCCTCCTTAGACCCATATGGTGATCACTGCTCCTGTGCCTAATCATGACAAGTCTGACTAATGTCTAGAAGGACGGACTATTGGTTCATTAGCTCTACTGTCGTTTGCAATCTCTTTTCCGTTTGTTTAAACATTCGACTTGTGATAGACATTATCTGTTTTAATAATCATCATCAGTGCATTGCATATGTTTGTCTTGAATAAATTATTTCGCTATCATTCATTTTAAATTATGTCTCTACTTTGCATATGTTTTGTGATATTCAGCTCCTGCTAAGTTGTAAGCCTTTTGAAGGAGGATGACAAAAATGATACCGCAACCTCATACAGTATGCTTTTGAACGGACTATGCTGACGATGTACAGGCATTGTTTCAATTCCTAAATAGTGGAGATATAAGGATGTTAATCCCTCGCAAACCCTTTTGAGCCTAAGGAGTAGAAGTTTTCTTTCATATGCAATTTAAAACCCTTAATCTTAACCTGGGGCAGGTAGTTACTCAGTGAACTCAATTATACTAGCCGTTTTTTACACAAATAATGATGGGTTCTCGCAACCATTAAGACAGGCAGTCAATACCCATCAAAAAGAAGAAAAAAAATGTTAAGTCAAAACCTATGAAGGAGACTTATCGAAAATCGAAACATCCCGCTGACTGTAATCTCAAAATAAACTGTTCAGGCAAAAGTTAGGGATAACAAAATCAATGTCAAAAAGAGGTTACTGCAAATCCTCGACAAATGAAAAAAAGAAAATATTACAAGAAGGATGACTGCCTGTCCAAATAAATTGCTGGTGTTGAAACCATCATCAAATGTCAGTGGTATGACTTCAAGCTCTGCTAGGACTTAAACGCAAAGTTAACTGAGCATAGGATCGAAGAACATCACAAAGATTGGGATGGGTACAAATAAACTTTGAGCCATTATCCTTTGTTTCTTAAACCTTGAACCAAGCCACGTTACAACCCTTGAAAGTCCTAACTGAAGCATGGTTAGTTCGAAAGCATACTGTCACCAAAAAGGTATCCTGACTCCTTAAGGTTTACCACAAATGCTGAGTTGATATCTTGTTTTACAAACGTCACGTTTTTAAACATCACACCTTTACATCTCCTGTTTTAATGCTTTTCTAAAAACAAGACAGACATATGCATTGCATCTCATAATTTCATTATTAAACATATTCTGCTACATAATTTCAAATGTTAGCATCAGGAAGAATTTGCACAGGGTACAACTAATGACTAAAAGTCATCCCGACAGACGAAACCACTTCAGTAAGAATAACTTTTACACCGGACTCAATTAGAAATCAATAAATACAAGGGTCATGACATGCTTTGTCCAATCAATCTGGGGGCAATTAGGTCAAGATTCAGAGAATCTCTCAAGAATGCCAAACAATCAGGGGCATGCATCCAAGTGGGTGTGAAGCTACTTCCCGATACGTCAGGGGCATCATACTAAGTACTAGGGGCATGTCACCCGTAGTACACATTTCATAAGGTCCTCGCAAGGCGAATCTCTTCAAATTCCCTAATAGTTGGGGCAAAGCAATGCAAGGCATGTTCAACACTTTGATCAACACTCATTGGTGTGTCCCAATCAAGATAAATCCAGGAATGGCAGTTACTATAATACTGGGGGCAACGTTCAAGACATCCATGCCTTCCCACAATTCCGGTTTCACAGGATCATATCCCCACAGAGTAATCAATAAGAAGATATCTTCAACTGTTCTCGTCCCAACAAAGACTTAGTTCCTCAACGGAGTTTACATCTTCGACACTGCCAGTTCCCCGACACTTTTCTCTTCTCCAAACAGGGTTATTCATCTCTCTTATCCCTAGTCAGGGTACATCAAGATCAATCATTTAAATGGCTATCCCCAAGCAGAAATCATAAATCCCCAGCTGAGCATCTTCAAAACAAGATCAGACATCAAAATCACAACGATATGGAGATTTATTTTCTCAATCAAGAAAAATCACTAATATACTCCATATACATCACATACCTATTCATACATTGCATACATTACTTCATGATAAACATACGGGTTTCTCATTTATTTTGATAGACTTGTCATATAATACATGCATCATGACATTGCATAAAGACTAACTGTACCTATTTCAGAATACAGGTACAAACAGGTAAACAAAATCTCCAATCTTCAAAGATCTAATTCAGTTACTATGAACGGTACTAACACGGTCAACTCTCAAAGATCTAATTCTATCATCACGAACGGTGTAGACACGATCATCCTTCCAAGATCTAATTCAGTTACTACGAACGGTACTAACACGATCAACATTCGAAGATCTAATTCTATCATCACGAACGGTGTAGACACGATCATCCTTCCAAGATCTAATTCAGTTACTACAAACGGTGCTGACATGGTCAACCTTTAAAGATCTAATTCTATCATCACGAACGGTGTAGACACGATCATCCTTCCAAGATCTAATTCAGTTACTACGAACGGTGCTGACACGATCAACATTTGAAGATCTAATTCTATCATCACGAACGGTGTAGACACGATCATCCTTCCAAGGTCTAATTCAGTTACTACGAACAGTGCTGACACGATCAAACTCCAACCAACACTTCTCAATACAAAGGATTCAGTCTAACGTACGACTCATCCCAGGACACCACCTAACGTATGGTGCATACCGACCATTCTCAAAACAATTGGATTCGGTCTAACGTATGACCCATCTTTCAGCCTAACACACGACTTTCCAGACATTTATCAAATGCAAATTGGATCCGGTCTAACGTACGACCTATCCTTCAGTCTAACGCATGGCTTTCCAGACATTTATCAAATGCAAATTGGATCCAGTCTAACGTACGACCCATCCTTCAGCCTAACGCACGGTTTTCCAGACATCTAAACAATGCAAACTAGACCCAGTCTAGCGTACGACTCGTCCTGAAAAGTATAGCCTAACGTACGACTTACTTTGACACTTATCAATACGGTGGATTCAGTCTAACGTACGACTCATCCTAAGTATATCCTTCATATACAGTCTAACATATGACGTATTCTGACTCTCAAGTCTATCAAGCTGGATGGCATCTTTAAGCCCAACTCAATCAAGTCTCTCAATATCCTGGTGGCATCTCTAAGCCCATCCCCGATGGTGCAAATTTTTGGGTACTCTAGTGTTCAATCCCCTTCCACCTTCAGATTCCGACTGGCACACAGGTCAATCTACATCCTCAGGTTTAAGAAGATTGAACAGGGGCAGCTGTCATACCCCAAAATTTTCCCTCATATATTTGCAAATATCAATTTATTTTGAATAAATGACGTAGCACAGTTGGTAAGAATTTGAGATTAAAAGGTACAAGAGCGAGAGGTCCCGGGCTCGAATCTCACTTCTAACTTTTCTCCCTTTTATTTGTTTTCTAATTTTAATGGTAACTTTATTTCTATTTATTCAAAAAAATCATAAAAATTGTATTTTTTTTACTATTTTAATTTAATTTTTGCACTATTTAAATATGCATTTTTAAAATAGTCAATTTTCACTTTTACGCATTTTTTAGTCAAAAAATCATCAAAAATCATAAAATATTAAAAAAATCCAAAAAAATAAGTTTTTAATTTTATTTGTTCTATTTTTAACATTTTTCACAACTTGGGTAACAAGTAAAGATCTTTTTAAGAAAATATTGGTTAATCATTTAAAAGATCACAATCAAATTATTTTTTATTTGAGCTTTTAATGAATAGTTAATATTTGATTTTTTTTATTCCATATTTGTTGACCTAAGTTACACTATAAATATCACTAATTTTTACACATTAGGCATACACAACAACTTTTTAACCCTTATTCTCACTCTCTCTCTCTCTCTCTCTCTTCTCACAAACACAAAAATTATTTTCTCCTCCTTCTCTCTAAGATCAAACTTCACTTTCTCTCATGAATACCATAACAACTTCATAGCTTGTTCAAGAACATCAAGAACACTTTCAAAAAGAAACTCAAGAACTTACATCTTACTCTCACTGTAGAACCAAGTGGTTCAACGCACATCTTTCCTCCACAAACCGCCATCGAAGCACTCAGGTGGTGTTGTTTATTTTTTTATTTTTGTTAGCTTTTTATTGGTTCAATTGATGACCATGATTATTGTTCTGAAAGTGTTTTTCTTTTGATTTGATTTTGTTTGTGTAAATGGAGAAGAGAGAATACATATGGGGAAGAATATGAAATCACATGGAAAATAATCTACCAAAGACGTAGAAGAGGAAAACAAAAGAGTAGTGGAACTCAGTCAGAACCACCGAATAAACCGGATCCGCGTCACTCCTTCACGCCTTAACCGCTGGCAATCCATCCACTAACACCAAAAGCACGCTGGCACGGTTGGTGGCATACGAGCGCCAATCACCTTCCCAACTCGGGTTCGACCCTCATGTTTGTCTTTTCTTTTTGTCAATTTTTCCTTCTTTCTTCTTTCTCTACACTTTTCTTTATTGACCATAACAATTTTCAACCACTAATTAATTTTAGGTCTTTAACTTTATATCTGTTCAAACCTTATTTAGGTCACAATAAGTTTTCTTACTAAACCTTAAGGGGTTTAGGGTTTGGGTTTGCATTTCCTTTAACCTGAGATTTTATTTTTACCTTGTCTTAACCATGATTAACTTGTACCCTAATCAGGGTTGTGAGGTTCGTCAATAGATCCTCCATACACTCACCCTATTTATTTTTATCATTAATTTTCAGGGTTAGCCAAGATCTTTCAGCCACGCGTCCTACCAGATAAAAAAAAAGATGTTCAGAGTCAATCGAAGGTTCGAGGGAGATCAAGGCTCAAGATAAAATTTTAAAACTAATTATTGTTCCCTCTTAGTTTCTGCTTTAATTTCCCCCATCCCCGCAGGTGTTTATTGTAATAGCGTAGGAAATTTCATTTCTGCCTTTATTTTATTTTAATTGTGTGGTTAGTAATATAGGGAGTGCAACCATGAATTGAATTAGCATCACTAATTACAAGATAAATATCTGAATTAACCATGTGATTGTTGCACCCACACACCTTTAGGGTAATCCCTCTAGTTGCCTTGTTGCCTTATTACTGTTGCCTTATTAATTTTGTTGCTTAAAAATAGTCAAGTCCCTCGATTCCGAGGATACCTAAAGTAAATGTTTCCTTCAAAGTTATTGAAACTCCCTCGAAGCTGCCTCGGTAAAATGTGATGATTGTGCCAATTGCTAAGGTATCCTCGCATGATGCCTAAAAAATTAATGACTATTATATCCTTCCCTTAGACTACCTGCCCTCTTTATGGCATGGGACAGTCTTGTGGCGAACGATTATTCTCGATGACCCTTAAACATCCAATTGAAAGACTTCCTGCCCTCTCATGGTATGGATAGACCCTTTCGCCCGAAAGGCTAAAAGAATGATTTTTCAAACTTAGGGTAAGTAGCTTTTCATTGCTTGCTCAATTCAAATTCAAAATTCAAACTCTTTTTCCACTAATTTTCAAATACTTTTCAAAAAGACTACGCTTATTTACAAGCTAAAGATCTTATTCAAATTTCTATTCACACTCCACTTTTCAAACAATTCAAACATTTTTTAAAACAACAAGTGAGTTAAGCAATTAAGAGCCCATGGAAAACCATGGATGCAAAGGGTGCCTTACACCTTCCCTTTGTATAACTTACCCCCCGAACTCAAAATCTTTTTAAAAGGTCTTTTTCTGTTCTTTTAGCCTTTCTATTAAATTGGATAAAATAAAAGTCGGTGGCGACTCTTGCTTACCGTACATTTCAAATAAAGTCAGTTCACCGTATTACAGTACGCTTCTTCAAGCATCCATTTCTAACCATCTAGTCCTAATTCATAAAGGACTTCGATTCCAAAACTTGCGTATGCATTGTGTTAGAGTAACTTCTCGAAGGATACAACGTCATCTACGAACAAACACTTAGCGCTCAAGGAAATCTCGAAATTGGTTTAACCAAAGGAGATCATTTCCAATAAAGACTTTTGAATGGGGAAACCATGTCCAGAGGGTTTTCCTAAACAGGGGCAAAAATTTCAAGAATTACAGGGGCATACAATCAAAGATCCTACTAACTTGGGGCATTCACACTAAGGTTCAATCGACCTGGGTCACATCTTGAAGCAATAACAATCAGGGGCATGTCAAACATGGGAGAAATTTAAAAGGATAGAACATCATGGATAACCCTCCATATCCTGGAAATCAAGGGCATACCCTTCAACCTAAACGTCGAAGCATATGACAAGGTTATTTCCCGGGGCACTTCCCTCATGACTTGGAGATAGTAAGTATCTTCTCCCACAAAAATATTGGGGCAATGGATATCAAATCCATAAGGCACGCAACAAAAGGAAGAGACATCTTCATACTTTACAACCTCGAACCAATCTTTCTCCTAACTACGATCTTCAAAGTTAAAAAAAAACAGGTATTGGGAAATCACGCTAGCATCCAACAACCTTACAACATTAGCGAAATATATACGCTCTGGTTATCAACAACCTGCCATTGGAGCATCATGCAGATACATATAAATCACGCATTACATACATTGGTTGATACATTACACCATATCTTTTTAGGTAGTCTTCTTTAAGACAAATCTTATGATCCTTTCTAGGAACCTTTTCAGGTAGTCTTCTTTAAGACGAATTGTCATCCTTTCTAGGAACCTCTCCAGGTAGTCTTCTTTAAGACATTCTTTTTCTAAGAACCTTTCTAGGTAGTCTTTTCTAAGACATTCATCATCCTTTCCAAGAACCTCTTCAGGTAGTCTTCTTTAAGACAATTTTATCCTTTCTAAGAACCTTTTCAGGTAGTCTTCTTTAAGACAAATGTTCATTCCGAAAACCTTTTCAGATAGTCTTATAGAAGACATTATTTTATTCCACTCGTTACATCAATCAACATATGTGTTATACCCCAAAATTTGCCCGCATCTTTTTTCAAGAAAACTTCAATCTAAAAATTAAGAGTTTCATATAATCTTGGATTTTCATATCCTGATTTATGAATACTTGGTCTTTAGAATTTTTCTTATACGGTATTTTGGCTCGCTGTTGAATTTATTCTTACGCAAACGCCAATTACTGTTTATTACTTCACACACGCTATTTATTTGATATTTATTTACAGATAAATAGTATTGACGCAATTGGTACAGAGTTAAATCTTTTGCAGGCGCATAGTCCGGGGATTCAGACTGTACTGGTAACAAGTAAATTATTATTAATTTTTTGTTTCCCACTAATTTTTGTACTATATTCCATTATTTTCAAAATCTTTTCCTTTCTTTTCAAATCTCTTCTTTCAAAATCAAATCCTAACTTTATTTTATACATCTCTCTTTTTTCCAACACTATCATACACTTTCTTTCAAATCTCACTTCCACTCAAATTTTCCTTTTGTACGGAATCACTTCATTCCCCAACGTCTCTATCCTTCTTTTCATTCTATAAATACCTCTCATTTTTTCCATAAAATCTCACATCAAATTCTAACTCATCTCTCAAATTTCTACTTCATATTCATTCTCTCTTCTTCCCCCGGCAAAAATGGCGAAGCGGATAGAGACGTGTTTTCTTATGATCATCACCGTCGTGGTGGTAATCATGTCCTTCTTCTGTCTGCAAAGCCCTGAAAAATGTGGACCTGGGATGTTGACACTCCCAATCATCTACATGTTATTGTTTGTAGCATGGGTTATTAATCGTCATTCTTAAAGTTTGTCGTATCTCTTATTTCTTAATGTACCGTTTACTCGTCGTACTGTTCATTATAGTATGTAATATTTGTACTGTCAGTATTAAATGTCGTACTATTTGTCATATTGTTGCTTGATTATCCAGATAATATTTTGTGTGTTTTCTGCCAGTTAAATATTTATTTTTCTGTGCATTAAATGATTTTCAGGGTCATTATCGGTAATTTTGCTCGCATACAGTATTTATTATTTATTTACTACGTCTGTATTTTTCTAACAAGTCATGTAAATAAATTTTCATCATTAACACAAAAACAAAACAAAAACAAAACAAAAACAAAACAAAAACAACAAAAATATTAACTTTGACTGTTGAATTTTCACTCTAAACAGTCAGTTGACAGTCAAACCGCTGACAGTGCAATTCTCCGTGTTTTGTACCATCAATCAAATCAAACTTTTGCATTTCAAAATTCCAAGATTTTTGTCCTAGAAGTCTTCTGAATATCACATGATTAGCAGAGACTCAACACTGCACAAAAATCAGATACGCTTAACTGTCTCCTACACAAACAGTCCCTAACTAGGGTTTCTTGTTTTTTTTTCAGGAGAACAAGTTTTTGAGACCTCAAATGGATTTCATGGACCTCCATATATCTCAAAGTACCATCATACAAATTTTCAAACTTCAATTCGCTCAGACGCACAGTCAGCAGCTCAAACAGTCAACAGACGACCCGTTTGACTAAAAAAGTCAACAGACAGTCAAAAATGAAATTTTTTGTCAAAGTCCATAATTTGTCAAAGGATTCATCATTTGATCATTGGATGATCATAATTCATCAAGGAAAGATCAAAAATCAACAAAACCCTAAGTTTCAAAATTAGGGTTTTCTCCTAAAAAGTCAACTGAACTTTGACTGGTCATAACTCTCTCATCCTTCATCCAAAAAATTCAAACCAAAGCTTATTTTGAAGGAAATTCAATTATCTTTCAAATGTAATTGGTCCCATGGTCATTAGATTCACCATTTGAAAAATATGAATCAAGACATTACAGGTCATTTTCAAAGTCAACAAAAAGTCACTTTTTTCAAAAGGACACACAAGGAGAATGGAAAATCATTTTGACATGAGACCAAAGACATTGGTTAGAGGACTCTTTGAGGTTTCCAAAAAGTGCAAGAACTCCTTCATATGACAAACATTGAGGGATTTACACCTTGTTGAAGTTGGCTAAATTTTGGGAAAATGCATGAAATCAACATTGATCAAAAATGTTTTTCTTCCAAATGAGACCCAATTTCCATGATCCAAACATGTTTACCATGATGTAAAGGGCCTCCCACGACCAAGACAAAGCCTACAAAGTTTCTAAGCATGACTCATCAAGGAATCTTCAATTTTCTGCAGCAAAAGGAAGTACAAGGCAAGAGAAGTGAAGAAGAGCAAGACTTAGTCAAAGTTTCAAAGATTTTTAATATTTAAAAATCAAAGTTTCAACAAAGCTCATCAATGCTTCTAGCTTAGATTTTAAGCACCTCTTGGCTTATAAATGAAGCAGCATACTCCACAACAAAGAAACACACGAAAAATAGCCAAGAGATAGCAAAGAAACTTATCAAAATTCTCACAAAATACCAAACACTTTGTAATTTTCGTTTTGCTACTTCTAGCTTACTTCAATAAAAAATAATCATTCAAATCATCCTTTGAGGTCACATAGAGTAAGATTGATGCACTAAACAAGTCCCAGAATGCTTTAAATACGTGTATCATCATCTTCATGTTCATAACTTCATAACTTTCGTTTTCCAAATTTTAACGTGTAATAACTTAATCTAATCTTTGATTTGAGTTCCTGACATCATTTAGAGTGGATCCAATGTAGCTCATGCAAGGAATCACTCCTCTAACACCTTCCACCATTGTTGGTTGTCCAAACTTGAACCACTTCGAGTTGCATCTTCCAGGAACTTTTAGCAAAAACTAATGCCACTAATGAACTCAGAGGGTCTTAATTAGGATATCTGGGTTGTTTGCTACCATTTATTTTCGTGTTTGTGCAGGTTTAAAGAAGGAAGAAATCGGAGACCAAAACCGTAGCCAAAACCCTTGAAAAAACCGTTGCCTTAGCTGTGAAGAAGATGATGAACAGTGACCGAGACTTGTTGACCTCCACGCGTGCGTCCCTGATTGGCTGGTCAACCTTCAGCGCTCTCTCCCTTGTTTCTATTCGTCCACGCATGCATAGTGGGACCCGCCTGACTTATTAAAAGTCTATATGATCCCACGTGACTGGTTAATACAGGTGTACCATGTTCTCATCAATTTGGGCCATAGATCTCCACTAAAAAATGAATCTAACGCACCAGAACAAGCAGTCCATACCATGGACTCACCAGCATAACACACCTGATTATTTTATTTTCTATTTTCTATTTTTATTTTAATTTCTTTGCAAAATTAATTTAAATAGTTCTAAAAATCCAAAAAATACACAAAAAATATTTTTAAGTTGATAAAATAATACTTTATTTTCTGATATAAAAATATTTTATTTTTCTTCATAATTTAAATATTTTGCATAATTAATTAGTATATATTTATATATTTGCTTTTTAATTATTTCAACCAATCAAAAAATCATAAAAAAAATTTTGTTCTTTATATTAAATATAGTTTATATATTATAGGCTAATTTTGTACATATTTAGAATAATTTTCTCTTTAAGTTTAATTATTTGTGTAATTATTTGTATAATTATATGATTATTTAACTTAATAACTTCAAAATCTATTTCAAAAATTCAAAAAAATTAGTTTTATCTTAAAACTAATTGACAAACATTTTGAACATATTTTAAACTTAATTTTTAGGTTTAAATTTTATTTCCATCTTTTTCCTCATTTTAATTAAATTAATCATGCATTAATTATAATTAAAATCAATCATCAAAAATCCAAAAATATTTCTTTTATTTTCTTGCAATTTAAATTCATAGATCAAGTGTATAGGTTGTCAAATTCATGTAAATAGCGTAGTTTACATTTCCTGCACAATCGATGTAATAGCGTAGATTTACTTTCCGCATTTTACATTTCTGCATTTTAAATTCCAGCACATATAAAACTGCGTGTATGTCAAAGATAAAAATTGAATCGTTAGATCACTAACTTCAAAGATAAAATATGTGAATCAAAACACAATCACACTTGCACCTCTTAAGGTAATCCCTCTTTTACTCTCTTCAAAAATCAAGATCAAATTCAAATGCAAAATCGAACTTTTGTTTACATCCGGTAAAAGGATAGTTTTTTAAAGGAAATAGGATAAGACCTTATAACTTAGGGTAGACCTCCTAATTTGCTTGCTCAGATCAAAACAAACAAATCTCTCATATATCATTGTTTTTCAAAATTAAACTTTCAAAAAGATAATACTTTGTATATATCCAAACGAGGATCATTACGAAGTTAACGTTCTTTTTTTCAAAAACATATTTTGAAAGATAAAACACTTTGTATACATCCGCACAAGGATCATTACAAAGTCAATTGACAAAGGTATTTGAAACCATATACAAGCATTTCAAGGCAATAGAAAAGTGATTGAAAACAAGTGAGCTAAGCAAATTAAAGAGCCCATGGATAACCATGGATACAAAGGGTGCTAACACCTTCCCTTTGTATAACCTACCCCCTTACCCAGAATTTTTTAAAGGTCTTTTTCTGTTTCTTTTATAAACCTTTCCTTAATTGGATAAAATAAAAGTCGGTGGCGACTCTCTGATTTTCAAAAACACAAAAGCAGAAAGAAAAGAGTCAGTTCGCGTATCTCTCCGCGAGAGGTATGGTAAAAAACCGAGGGCGACAGAACTGGCGACTCTGCTGGGGAATACTTTCAAAAAACAAAATGTTTTCAAAGGGGTTACCTTTATAGAATAGATCACTTCGATGTTTTCAATTGCTTGACTTGATTGCTCTATTTTTCCAAAGGTTTTGTTTGGGTATTTTGCTTGTGTGAAAGATTCTAACCCGAATCTCGAGATACCTTAAGTATGTGGCAATAGACCAAGGAAACTGTACGGCATGTACCGATACGGTTGATCTAGTAGTCACCGTTAGTGCGATACTTTGGTTTATACTGATGTCCCTTGAAAACGATCAAGGAGTATATTAGGCTTCTGAAATGTCATTAAACACTAATTTGTCTTAGAACCTTTTAGTTGAACTTGACTTGTGGCCTATTAAGTGGCTAGCTTTGAAATTGATCGAAGTTAGTTATCCTCGAGGAATATTTTTGATCGGTCGTCCGAGCGCCGTATTGAGATGTTGTCTCCAAGGATCATAGAACCCAAATACTATTCTAGGACAGGTTATAACCAACTCAACTTCAGTGTGGAGGGTATCACCTATGAACTTCATGCAAACCTTTAAACCTAAGGCTATTGTTTGATTTGTTTGTGTTTGCCACATGTTTGACATCATAATATCATAAGCATCATAAGCATATCATTTTCTCACTAATCATTTCAAGGATCAAAGAGTTTACCTTTGTTCTGTTATTGCAGGTAATGGCTCCCGCCACCAGAGATTACATCTGAATCAACATCTCAACGGTGTCATCTGAACTAAAAGACTTAGTATCAGAGTTTCCCAGGAATGCTCAATTCACCGAAAAGCACGGTCACCTACTTCATTTGGTTACCTCAAAGTTTGAAGAAGACATGATACGGGTCCTGGTCCAGTTCTTTGATCCCGAACATCATTGCTTTACCTTTCCTGATTACCAGTTAGTACCCACCTTGGAAGAGTTTTCTGAACTAATTGGATTACCTGTTCGAGATCAATTACCTTTCACTGGTTTAGAAAGGATTCCAAAACCTGAAATCATTGCTGCTACCTTACATTTGCGAAAGTCAGAAATCGAGTCCAATTGGGAAACAAAGAGCGGAATCCAGAGTTTGCTTGCTAAGTTCTTAATGGAAAAGGCTCGATTACTACTAGAAAACAAAAGTTATCCAGCTTTTGAGGAGGTTATAGCTCTTTTGATCTATGGGTTGGTTTTATTCCCTAATCCGACCAGTTCATAAGTGTGCACATCATCAACCTTTTCTTAACCCGTAACCCGGTACCAACCTTGCTGGGAGACATTCTATATTCTCTATACACTCGTACCATGAAGAAACGAGGAACTCTTATGTGTTGTATACCACTACTGGCTAGATGGTTTACATTTCATCTTCTCCGATCAGTGTTGAGAAATGAACAAAGAATGCAATGGTCTCGCAGGATTATGTCTTTGTCTCATTCAGATATCCGGTGGAACAACTTCTTTCAAAGAGACATTACTATGATTGACCATTGTGGAGAGTACCCTAATGTGCCACTACTTGGCATCAAGGGAGGCATCACTTACAACACCTCTCTAGCTTTACGCCAATTCGGATATGCACGGAGAAACGGTCCTCATGACATGATTATCCGTGGCATTGTGTTTGATTACGAGAATGATTCCCACAGACACCGACGAAGGTTCATACATGCGTGGGGCAGTGTCTATAGAATAGAAAGCAAAACTTTGGGGCAATGGAATTCTATCCCTATGGAACCTTACCTCAGATGGGTGCGTACTCATGCTCAGAAATTCATCATGCCATATCCCGCTATTCTACCTGTGACTATCGAGCCAGAAGTCGAAGGAGACGAACCTCAAGTTATTCTACATCCGGATATGCCAACTGACCTGGAAGAGTTGCAGAAATCTTGGGTTCAACTAAAAGAGGAAAGAGACACCTTCAAAGCACACTGTCAAGACTATGAGAGAAGATTATTGGAGCTCACCGGACAACTCCAAGAAGAACAGCAGATCAACACATTCCTGGGTGCAAAGAGAAAGCGTCCATGGGAGACCTGAGGGATCCTTCATTTTCTTTATTTATTTCTGTTTTGTAAGCCCGAATGAGGCAAAAGAAAAAAGAAAAAAAAAGAGAGAAAAAAGAAATAAACTATTTAACTAATAAATGTTTGTTTCTCCCTTGTTTTAACAAATCTAAATTCTAAGATCCTTGAAAACATTGCATATACATTTCATTCATTGCATATGCATTTCATTCATACACATTGCATAACAGGTTCTCATGACGGATTTCTCATCTCCTCGCTGTTTATTTCAGTTGGAAGAGATGGAATCTGAGACAAGCATCAAGAATCTCGAAGCACAGAACGCCCAAGTTCAAGTAGCAATTCTGGAACTGGCAAAGGGGCAACAAGAACTGAAAGCCCTGATAACCAAGAAGAAAAAGAAGCCCAAAGGATCTGTAGGCTTGATTCACCTGAAAAGGAAGATCAAAATCCCAGTCAAAAAGTCCAAAAAGCCACCGATCCCTGAAATAGTCGGTGATGGTGAACAAGGAGACAATCACAGCAGCCAGGGTTCTGCCAAACCCTCCCTCTCTTCTAATGAAGAAGATTATCATTCTGGAGACGAACAGGATGATGACAAATACCAGCAGTTGGAAGAACGCATGAAAGCTATGGAGATACAAAAAATACCTTGTTTAGATTTCGATGATCTGGGACTCGTCTCATATGTTGTTATCCCTCCAAAGTTCAAAGTTCATGTCTTTGCAAAGTATGATGGAGTTTCTTGTCCAAAACTACATCTGAAGTCCTATGTAAGGAAGATACAACCTCATACAGCAGATAACAAATTGTGGGTTCACTTCTTCCAAGAAAGCCTGTCGGGTACACAACTCGAGTGGTACTACCAGTTGGAAAGTACAAAAGTTCATACCTGGGAAGATTTAGCTGCTGCTTTTTACAAACAGTATCAATACAATGCTGATCTTGCACCAACCCGTACTCAACTAAGGGGCATGTCCATGGCACCAAAAGAAAGTTTCAAAGGATATGCACAAAAGTGGAGAGATATGGCTGGAAGGGTTCAACAACCCTTATCTGATCGCGAGCTAGTCGACATGTTCATGGGCACTCTAACTGGTCCTTTCTATAGTCATTTGCTGGGAAGCTCATCATCAGGTTTCACTGACCTGATATTGACTGGAGAACGTGTCGAAAGCGGCATTCAAAGTGGAAAAATTCAAATAGGCTCTTCCTCTGGTACTACAAAAAGGCCCATCAGTGGGAGGAATGAGGTTAATACAATGCAAAGTCTGAAAGGTCGCAAAAATGAGCATCACCAATCTGTAGGGGCAGTTCTGATCTCCGCATCTGCGCCTCAAAAAGATCAACCGCCAAAATATACGCGTCGACCAGATGCGCCAAGAAGAAATTTTACCAGAATCAATATGCCAATCTCTCAAGCATTGCAGCATTTGTTAAAAGCAGATCTGATCACATTAAAAGACCCTCCGAAGAATGTCAACACTTCCTCTCCGAGTTATCGCCCTGATGCAACATGTGCGTATCACTCCAACTGTCCAGGACATGACGCAGATCACTGTTGGGCCCTGAAAAATAAAATATAAGACATGATAGATGCTGGGGAAATTGAGTTCGATCCCCCAGAAACGCCAAATGTCATCACTGCACCAATGCCAAAGCACGACAAAACTGTTAATGCTATCCTGGACACTGTTTACATCTATGATGTGAGGGCATTGTCGACTCCGCTCCTTGAAGTCAAAAGAAAGCTAATCCAAGCTGGTTACTTTCCAGGTTGTGACCCTGATTGCTTTTATTGCACACACCTACCCAATGGTTGTGAAAATCTGAGAATGGGAATTCAAAAGTGGATGGATCGCCGTATCATTATGTTCGAGAGGCTACCTTCCATGGACGTTTTATGTGAAGTCTTTGCAAACGGGATGAGAATAGAGGACGTCTCAGTGGTTTCCAATATACCATTGAAAATCCCTAACAAAGCTCCTTTCAAAATTTCTGCTACACCCAAAGTGGCATCGGTAATCATTACCAGTCCAACTCCATTTCCATACTCCTCAGACAAAGTTGTCCCGTGGAGTTATGACACTAATGTTTATGTCCATGGAGTTAAACAGGATACCTTGACCGAAAAGGCCCTGAATTTTACTACTCCAACTGTTGATAATATTGTGGGTACCAGTAAAATTACGAGAAGTGGAAGGATGTTTTCACCAGAAATTTCTCCAAATGTGGTCACTAATCCAGTCCAGGTCCCAGTTCCTAATCAAGATGTCAACGCTCGAGGCAAAGAGCCACAAGTTGAACCAGTTCAAATACCGGTGGAAGTCACTGTTGAGGATCCATCAAAGCAAGAAATGGAGGAAATATTGAAAATTATCTGCAAGAGTGATTACAATATGGTCGAACAACTGGGGCATACTGCTTCAAAAATCTCAATGCTGTCTCTGCTAAAGTATTCAGAAGCTCATGCCAAAGCCCTGATGAAGTTCCTGAAAGCTGCGCATGTACCACAAGAGATTTCAATCGATCAATTTGAAAATTGTGTTGCCAGTCTAACAGTAAATAATGGCCTCGGTTTCTCTGATGTTGATCTAACCCCTGCTAGAAAGAATCACAATAAAGCCCTACACATCTCCATTGAATGTAATGGCACCACTCTATCTCATGTGCTGGTAGATAACGGTTCTTCTTTGAACGTATTACCAAAAACAGTACTAGAAAAGCTTGACTTCGAAGGAATTGTGTTACAACCAAGCGATGTTGTGGTAAGAGCCTTCGACGGGTCAACAAGAACAGTGTACGGAAAGGTGAATCTCCCAATCAAAGTGGCCTCTCAGATCTTTGATTCTACCTTTTATGTAATGGAAATTCACCCAGCATATTTCTGTTTACTAGGACGCCCTTGGATACATGGGGCAAATGTTGTAACTTCTACCCTGCATCAGAAGTTGAAATATCCAGTAAAAGGAAAGATTGTCACAGTTTATGGCGAAGAAAAATATTTGGTTAGTCACCTGAGTAACTCCAAGTATGTTGAGTTGGATGACGAATTCATCGAAACTCCCTGCCAATCTTTTGAGGTGGTCTCTCCAGATGTCTCTACTACCAAGCATATTTCTGCTACTCCAACTACAGCTATGGCTTCTCTCAAAGATGCCAAAACTGTGATCGAAAAAGGTGGTTGCACAATATGGGGACAACTCCTCGATGTACCTTACAAGTCCGACAAGTTAGGCCTGGGCTATGCTAATGGAAATCAAAAGAATGATCAAAGTCCTTGTTCTGGAGGATTAATGTCACATTTCATCAGCCAAGGAGTAAATGCTATTGAAGACGATGGAGTGTTCTTGAACCATATCATCCAGCCATACCCAAATGAAGTTCCACCTCTTCCCATGGGAGTTTGGGATACTTTGGGAGAACCAAGCGGCGGATATAATTTTCAGTATACCGCACCTCAGAGTTCTTTTATTGCTACAGAAGACATTACCCCAACTGGATGGGGCAATCAATTTGAAAATGGCAAAAGTTTCACAAGTTCCATCAATGAGCAATATCAAAATCCACCTAAAGAAGTTTGGGATACTTTAGGAGAGCCAAGTGGCAAATATGACTTTATGGTGAAATATTCCGCTCCTCCGAGCTCACAAGTCGCCATTGAAGACATTGTCCCAACTGGATGGGATGAACATTACGACGACAATTTCACTCTTGAAGAAGCCAGGGAAACACCAAATAACGAGGGTTATTTTCTGTCACAGTACACTACTCAGCAAAATGCACAAGTCTCCCTCAAAGACATCATCCCGACTGGATGGGACGGCCTTATCGAGTATCTCGCTCAGCCAACAGAGGTACCTCAACCTGGATCCTCATATCCAACAGATCATCCTACTTATCCTGAAAGATCACCGACTCATTTCCCCACCAATGAAATCAATGCTGTGGAAGATGAAGAAGACAACTGCAACTGGAATAGCTGGATACTCCCTGCTCACCACAATGGATTGAACAACTGGGAAGCTAAGGATGTGATCTCCTTTGATCAGGAGTAAATGCAATTCCCTGTTTTCGTTGTTTATATCGTGCAAAGATAAAAATGGTTCCTGTACTATCGAACCATGAACTTGAAAGCCGTGTGCCTTGCCCGAAGCACACTGGTCCTTTTATAAGGGTTTTTCATATCATGATCATGTTCATTCAATAAAATCATGGGACGTTTGCATATTCAAATTTTGTGATCCTTTTTTCCTTCTTTGCTTTTTCAAATAGCTATGTTTTCTTACACACACCCACATAAATAAATGCAGATTCACATTCACTTTGGATCCAGTTGATAACGACTCTGCTATTGCCCGTCATGACTTTGAAAATCCGATCTACCAAACTGAGGACGAAAGTGAGGAAGATTGTGGGGTACCAAGAGAGCTTGCAAGGCTGCTAGAACAAGAAGAAAAGACTATACAGCCACATGAAGAACCAATTGAGGTCATCAACTTGGGCAGCGACGAAGAAAAGAAAGAAGTCAAGATAGGGGCTGATCTAGAAAACAGTGTCAAGCAAAGACTGATTCAAATGTTGCAGGACTACGTCGAGATATTCGCCTGGTACTATAAAGATATGCCTGGCCTTGACACGGATATTGTGGTTCATCGCCTGCCAATCAAAGAAGGTAGCACTCCAGTTAAGCAGAAACTACGGAGGAGTAGGCCCGATATGTCAAAAAAGATCAAAGACGAGGTTGAAAAGCAATCCAATGCCGGCTTTCTGAAAGTTGTGAGTTATCCTCCTTGGATAGCTAACATAGTACCTGTGCCCAAAAAAGACGGGAAAGTCAGAATGTGTGTAGACTATAGAGATCTGAGCCGGGCAAGCCCCAAAGATGATTTCCCTTTACCTCACATTGATGTACTGGTTGACAATACCGCACAATGCAAGGTATTCTCCTTCATGGATGGATTCTCAGGGTACAATCAAATCAAGATGGCACCCGAAGATATGGAAAAAACAACTTTCACAACACCCTGGGGAACCTTTTGTTACAAAGTAATGCCCTTTGGTTTAAAGAATGCAGGAGCTACATATCAGCGTGCAATGGTAGCTTTGTTCCATGATATGATTCATCAGGAGATAGAGGTGTATGTCGATGATATGATTGAAAGGTCCAACACCGAAGAAGAACATCTGGGTCATCTACACAAGCTGTTTGACAGACTCAAGAAATACAGGTTGCGACTGAATCCGAACAAGTGTACCTTTGGAGTAAGATCCGGTAAACTCTTAGGTTTCATCGTCAGCAGCAAAGGTATTGAGGTTGATCCTGCCAAGGTCAAAGCCATTCAAGAAATGCCTATACCCCGTACTGAGAAACAAGTCAGAGGATTCTTGGGACGTCTGAATTACATAGCCAGATTTATTGCCCATATGACTACTACTTGTGTGCCGATCTTCAAACTATTAAAGAAAGATCAAGTGGAAAGATGGAATGACAAATGCCAATTAGCTTTTGACAAGATCAAAGAATATCTCCAAAAACCGCCAATCTTGTTACCACCAGTGGAAGGAAGACCTCTGATAATGTACCTTACTGTGTTAGAAGATTCAATGGGGTGTGTACTGGGGCAACATGACGAGTCCGGCCGAAAGGAGCATGCAATCTACATCTTAGCAAAAAGTTTACCGATTGTGAAACAAGATAGTCACTACTCAAAAAAACTTGCTGTGCCTTAGCATGGGCGGCTCGCCGACTAAGACAATATATGCTAAATCACACCACTTTCCTGATCTCCAAAATGGATCCTATCAAGTATGTGTTCGAAAAACCTGCTCTCTCTGGAAGAATAGCACGATGGCAAATGATCTTAACAGAATATGACATCCAGTACACTTTGCAATAAGCAATCAAAGGAAGTGTGGTAGCTGATCATCTGGCTCATCAAGCGGTGGATGATTATCAAGCATTAAACTTTGACTTCCTAGATGAAGACATTATGCTAGTCACTGACTACAAACAACCAGGACCGGAAGAAGGACCCGAGCCAGGATCCCGATGGACTATGGTTTTTGATGGAGCTTCTAATGCACTTGGCAATGGCATCGGAGCTGTGATCATTTCCCCTGCAGGAAGTTATACACCATTCACTGCCAGATTATGTTTCAACTGCACTAACAATATAGCCGAGTACGAAGCATGTATTCTAGGTCTCAAAGCTGCAATTGATCTAAGAATCAAATTCCTGAAGGTCTACGGAGACTCGGCGCTTGTGATTTATCAAGTCAAAGAAGAATGGGACACGAAGCACCCGAACCTAGTTCCATACAAAGAATATGTGCTGAGTTTGATTCCTTACTTTGAAGAGATCACTTTTGAACACGTCCTGCGCGAAGAAAATCAACTAGCTGATGCCTTAGCTACCATGTCATCCATGTTCAAAGTCAGGTGGGACAACGAGGCGCCAATGATCACCATTTACAGACAAGACGAACCAGCCTATTGCAATAAGATCGATGCCGAAGGAACGGAAGACAAACCATGGTTCCATGAAATAAAAAGGTATCTCGAAGCTCAGGAGTACCTTGAAGGGGCATCCATTAACGACAGAAAGTTTCTAAGAAGATTTGCTGCCAAATTCTTCCTAAGTAATGGAACCCTGTACAAACGCAACCATGACTCGACTTTACTTCGTTGTGTAAACAAGAAGGAAGCAGAACAGATTATGGAAGACATACACGATGGTGCCTTTGGTACTCATTCAAGTGGACATACAATGGCTAAAAAGATCCTAAGAGCAGGTTATTACTGGTCTACCATGGAGACAGACTGCCATCATCATTCCAGAACCTGTCACAAATGCCAGATATATGCCGACAAAGTACATGTACCTCCAGTCCCGCTAAACGTCCTGACGGCTCCTTGGCCTTTTGCAATGTGGGGTATTGATATGATTGGAGAAATCAAACCTACTGCCTCCAACGGACATCGCTTTATCCTGGTCGCTATTGATTACTTCACAAAATGGGTAGAAGCAGCTTCATTTGCTTCTGTCACCAAGAATGTTGTGGCCCGTTTTATCAAGCACAATCTCATTTATCGGTATAGCATCCCTGAAAGGATCATCACAGACAATGGCACAAATTTAAAAAACAGAATGATTACTGAACTCTGCACACAGTTCCAGATCAAACATCATAATTCCTCTCCATATCGACCAAAGATGAATGGCGCGGTGGAAGCTGCCAATAAGAACATCAAGAAAATCATACAAAAGATGACAGTAACCTACAAAGACTGGCATGAGATGTTACCTTTTGCTCTTCATGGTTATCGCACATCTGCGCGTACTTCAACAAGGGCAACTCCATTCTCCTTAGTCTACGGTATAGAGGCAGTTCTTCCAATTGAAATTCAGATTCCTTCCCTAAGGATTATGAAAGAAGCCGATCTAGACGAAGACGATTGGATTCAGACTCGATTGGACCCGATAAACTTGATTGATGAGAAGAGGCTCGCAGCTATTTGTCATGGCCAGTTGTACCAAAAGCGTATGATCAAAGCCTTCAACAAGAAAGTCAAAAGTCAGGCATACCAAACTGGTGGCTTGGTTGTCAAACGCATCATCCTACCACAAGGTGACCCCAGGGGCAAGTGGACTCCCACTTATGAGGGACCGTTTGTAATCAAGAAAATATTCTCCGGCGGAGCCATGTTGCTTACCACCATGGATGGCGAGGATTTTCCACACCCTGTGAATGCGGACATAGTCAAAAAGTACTTCGCTTAAAGAAAAGCTCGCTAAGTTGAAAACCTGAAAGGGCAACTTAGGCAAAAAATGAGCGTCTCGGTGGATTGAAAACCCGAAAGGGCGGTCCAGGCAAAAATTAGAGGCTAAATAAAATTATCCCGGTAGGCTGAAAACCTGAAAGGGCAGCCTAGGCAAAAGTTAGGGAATAAAGCGTACAACTATGTTCCGTTTATTTACCTACTAACCTTCAAGATTCAACACGTCAAAGACACCGATCAGTCCAATTACTTTCTTCCAACAAGTGAGGGATGAGATGCTCGAAGACAGATTGGCAATAGCAGAATTGAAACTCGACTGGATTGTTTTCACATAGCTATTTCTCTTTATAAATACTTTTCAAAACTTTATGACAATTTCCTACTACTAGGATTTTTGTCTCCTTGTACTAATCAGCCTATCATGGCTCTTTTTCAAAAAATCAATGCAGCTTAGGCTCAAAATCAACATTTTCACTTTTTCTGTTTTGAATACGTAAACGTCCCAATGATAGTTTTGAATGAACATGTGCATTTGAATATGATTGATGTTTACCAGGAAAAACAGGAATAGCATTCAAGTAATGTCCCAATCATTTGGACATCATCCTGAAACCAGCATCAGAAGAAAAATCCCCAACAGAGATGCATTTCTCGGCAAATTCCTCAATGAGATTTTTCTCTCCAACAAAGTGATTCGAGAAATCTTATTCCCCAGCAGGGCTGTTCCAGATTGCTATCCCCAGAAGGTGTGATCTCCACACCAGGACTTGGTTAAATAGTGCATCGGAGGATTATGCATCTTCCTCATTCCCACTTTAAAGGGCATCAAAATCAGAACTTTCAAATTACTTTTCATCCCCGAGCGGTAATCAAAAATTCTTCAACAGAGCACCATGGTTCTCAAAAAAGGTTCCCAGCCGAGGGTACTCAAACAAGACGACAAAAATCATCAACAATCACAATGCCTTCATTTCCAGATGGCTAGCAGGGATTTATTTTCCCAATCAGAAGCTTGATACGCTCAATACATCACACATCATACATCATACATCATACATCATACATATTCATACACAACATAACATGCATATTTCTCCTTTAGTTCGAGAATCTCATACATTACATACATCATAAACATTGCATATCACTAACTTGATTTTTTTCAGGCAGACGGATGTCTTCAGCAAAGATGTTCTCAATCACATGCAATGTTCCCCTTGAACTCTATTCAGAGATCTAAGCCGATGCCTCAGACGGTTCAAGAACGATCTACCATCGAAGATCTAAAGCTGATACCTCAGACGGTTCCAAAACGATCTACCATCGAAGATCTAAAGCTGATACCTCAGACGGTTCCAGAACGATCTACCATCGAAGATCTAAAGCTGATACCTCAGACGGTTCCAGAACGATCTACCATCAAAGATCTAAAGCTGATACCTCAGACGGTTCCACAACGATCAATTTTCAAAATCTAAAGCGGAAAAACTTTGGACAGTTCCGTAACGATCATCCTCCAAGACTTAAAGCGGTAACCTTGGACGGTTCCAAAACAGTCAACGCAGAGGTTTTCAAATCCTTCATCAAGATATAATCAATGGATTCATTCTGGTGAACAAACCATCAAATACATCTGCCAGATGGCATCTGAAAGCCCATCTCAGGTAATGTTTCAATCTGCCAACAACATTTCTCATACAACATTCAAATGCAATTTCCAACATCACGTCCAGTGGAGGTAAGTGCAAATTTTCAGGGCATCTAAAATATTCAATCATCTTCTACCTTCAGATTTCAAACAATTTCTTCAGGTTTAAGAAGATTGAATAGGGGCAACTGTTATACCCCAAAATTTGCCCGCATCTTTTTTCAAGAAAACTTCAATCTAAAAATTAAGAGTTTCATATAATCTTGGATTTTCATATCCTGATTTATGAATACTTGGTTTTTAGAATTTTTCTTATACGGTATTTTGGCTCGCTGTTGAATTTATTCTTACGCAAACGCCAATTACTGTTTATTACTTCACACACGCTATTTATTTGATATTTATTTACAGATAAATAGTACTGACGCAATTGGTACAGAGTTAAATCTTTTGCAGGCGCATAGTCCAGGGATTCAGACTGTACTGGTAACAAGTAAATTATTATTAATTTTTTGTTTCCCACTAATTTTTGTACTATATTCCATTATTTTCAAAATCTTTTCCTTTCTTTTCAAATCTCTTCTTTCAAAATCAAATCCTAACTTTATTTTATACATCTCTCTTTTTTCCAACACTATCATACACTTTTTTTCAAATATCACTTCCACTCAAATTTTCCTTTTGTACGGAATCACTTCATTCCCCAACGTCTCTATCCTTATTTTCATTCAATAAATACCTCTCATTTTTTCCATAAAATCTCACATCAAATTCTAACTCATCTCTCAAATTTCTACTTCATATTCATTCTCTCTTCTTCCCCCGGCAAAAATGGCGAAGCGGATAGAGACGTGTTTTCTTATCACTACGCCAAATTTGGCTTTTAGCAGCACCCCTACGAAAGCGCTTTTAGGAAAAGCGCTGGCATAGGCTTCGCTAAAGACAAAATTAAAAAACACGCTAAAAAAGCGCTCTAATAGTGGGGGGGTATGAAAGCGCTTTTAAGAAGCGCTCTGGTAGGGGGGGTTATGAGAGCGCTTTTCAAAAGCGCTCTGGTAGGGGGGGTACGAAAGCGCTTTACAAAAGCGCTCTGGTAGGTGGGGGGAACGTGGGGGGGAACGAAAGCGCTTTTCAAAAGCGCTCTGGTAGGGGTGTTTAATGAGAGCGCTTTTTGTCAAAAGCGCTGGTATAGCCCAGGCTATGAGAGCGCTTTCCAGAAGCGCTTTAGTAGCCTTATTACTAAAATTAAAACCAAAAACACGCTTCTACTGTTTCTCACTTTCTCTCTTTCTTTTTCTCTCTGCACGCGAACCAGAAACCCCACCCCTCACCGTCGTCGGTCCTCCGTCAACCTTATCGGTCCTCCGTCAACCTTATCGGTCCTCCGTCCACCACCATCGCGCGAACTTCTTCTCCTCCGTCCACCACCATCGTTTCGTCTCCGTCTCTTCTCCTCTGGTAGCAACTTGCTTTGCGCCACCCAGGTATCACACTTCTCATAGCTTTTAACAAAACCCTAGATGTATCAATGTATCCTTGTGATTCTGAATTTGATGGAATGCTCTTTTCTTAAGGCCTTTGATATATATATATATATATATATATACATAATATTTCTGTTAGCAATTGCCTAGTTCCAGAAACGTGTGATTTTAGGTGATAGGGTTTGTTCCAGAAACTTCTAAGTGATAGGGTTTTGAGTTCTGTTGAACTGTGAAATGGTGGCTGTTGGATTGTTTGGGGTCTGCTTGTATGGTTTTCACAAAATATAAATTTAACCTCTTCTTATCTTTTGAGTTCTGTTCCATAGAGAGGCTCTTATTCTTAATTTGTGGTCTCCATTTATGTCCTTAGCCTCTTCTTATCTTAGTACAATTGAAATTGTGAGTCTCTTGTTATCTTAGTAGAATTGAAATTGTGAGTAAAGTTTCTTGACTGTTGTATAAGATAGTGGAGGAGGTGCAATATTTCTCTACCAATGATGATATATGTAGTGGATTTTGAGGCATGTCGGTATATACATACGTGTAAAGTTATATAACTAGCTAGTGGCATAACCGATGCCCATCATATATTTGGGCATAAAACTGAATATAAATTAAATGATATAAAAATGAATATATAATAGTATCAGTATGAACATAATTAAAAATTAAACATCTCATGAAACAGAGACCAGCACTAAAATCATACCATTCCCTCCATATGCCATAAAACTCACATTACAGACAGTTTTTCATTCATTAGAATTCACATGAAGTTATCCTACAATATTTCTTAATTTAGTGAAAAGGTAGTTACTACGAAGTTTCTAAGAAATAGCGCAGTTTCTAACTGTTACTACGAACTATTTGATGAATACATATCTGGAAGTTTGAGATGGACAATACTGCACCAAACAGTATTATGCATATATATAAACTATATAATATATAATATATATTATATATTATATACTTTTATTTATATATAATAACAACAACAATAACCCTAGCTAGTACATACATAGCTATATAGATTTTGGAATTTGATAAAATATATATTATATACTTTTATTTAACTGCATCATGAGCTATTCACCCATTCTTATTATAATCATACATTGAATTGAATTTCTTGTATAGGTCTGACTGGATTGATAACTTTGGATCTCTTTGGAGCTCGTATCATTGACTCTGGTACTACATATTTAGGAGTATGTACACACATCAAACTATTGTTGATTTCCTTTGTTCAATCGATTTTGTCTTGGTGGTTACTAACTTTGTGAATTTGCTATAGGGGTAACTTGTGTATAGTGAAAGTTTGATCGTTTCCCAGCCTAGTTCGACGTTTGGCGTTTTCTTGAGTTCGGTAACATCCGAGGTAAATTTCTTTCTCAAATTACTGGTATTATGATGAATTTGTCTGAAATTGTGTGATTATATATGTTACGTTTTATTGCTTCGGATTCATTCCGTTTATACTTTGCGTTTTGACAGAAACACATTAGTTTTATGTGTTTAGAGAGTTAATATAGGAGGTACTTACTAACTTTGTGAATTGAATTCGCCATAGGGGTTACTTGTGAAGAGTGGAAGTTTGACCGTTGTTGTTTAGCTTAATTAAGACATGGATACCGAATTATCGACTAGTTGGCAAGGGAAAAGTGCACAACACTTCGGGAGATTTACTTCACCACAGACCGCTCCCGGATGGACACCTGAAAGTATCGGTGGATGTTGTATTAGATCGTGATGCGATTCTACCGGTACCTGACATGGTCTCAGAGACGACATTGCTGCGAGATGCAATAGGATCGTTTGTTGCATGGCCCTCGGAGCTCATTACCATTAGTGATGAGGTAAATTGAAAACGATTATGAATCATTTAGTTTTCGAATGTCAATTCTAAACCGTTTATTAATTATGTTTTACATTTTATTTTTAGACTGCTCCTATAAAACCCGCAATTAAGGGTAAAGGGATTTTACAGGAGGAGGAGTCTGTTGCATCGCTAAAAGAGGTACATTTAAAGTGTTAATATATAATCTGAATCAAAATATGCATGATTTTATATTTTACCTAACTTATATGATTTTTAGGCATCCGCTCGGGAGTCACAACAAGTGACGCAGCAGGTTCGTAGCGTACCACCCAGTGGTCCTCCGAAGCAAGCGGCAAGAAAAGGCGGTGCTTTTGTGCCTCGATACCGGGCGACACTCGCAACAATGGTTGATATGTCCGATATGAAGGATGGTGCTTTACGGGAAATCGATATGGATGAAAGTGTCTTCGGTATTGAGTTCAAGTCACATATTACAATTGACGACTTGCAAGAGATTTTTGACCAGGATCAACTAGGCGTCAGTAATATGCAATCATACATCCGGTAATATTCACTCATCCGATATATTATTTAATTAGTCCCACAATATAATTTATTTACACTTTTCAATAAAAAGAATCTAATGTTTATTATGTTTTTATTTAAGGTTGTTGTATGACAGAGTGTTGCGCGGGACTGCATTGTCTAACAGATTCCGGTTCGTGTCTTCCGCCCATTGCAGCGGAATGGAAATTGTTTCGGATCCGGAATCTGTTAGACAGCGCTTAGTCGATAGATTCATGTCCACCGGCAATACAGAATGTCTGCATCTTTGGGCGTATAATACCCGACCAGTAGGGTTAGTTTCTCATTCTTTATTCATCTAATCTCTGTTTCTTTAGTGTATAGCAATATTTTCATATAACCTATTGTTTTAATTTATAGAGCACACTGGTTGCTGCTTGCTATCAACCCGATAAGGGAAGTCGTGTATTATCTGAATTCGGTAAAGGGTGAATGGACCAATTATCCGGCCATGAAGGAAATCGTTGATTTGTAAGTGGGATCGTTCTAAATATATATTCGTGTATATTTATATATTTACTTATTTGTGGGATTGATCTAAACATATGCTTTTATATATTTGTTAATTAGATCAATACAAGTATTCCGTAGTCAACGGGACGCACAGGTATCCCGGACTAAATCAAACAACATCACCTGGATCGAAGTGCAGGTACATTACTTTTCACAAATTTGCTTATAATATTTATGCTACTTGGTAAAACAAGACAACTTATATAGAATCTTATTTGTTTTTCTATGTAGTGTCCGATACAGCGTAACAGTTCAGACTGCGGATACTTTGTATTGAGGTTTATGAAAGAAATCATTCAGGCGAATCAATTAGAGATTCCTCCCACGGTATAAAGTTATAACTTAAGATAATTTCATATAATTTATTACATTTACCTAAATATATTATTCATATTATGTTTTTGTTTTATAGTACCTTGACGAATTCCGTGCTGCTGGGTACTCGAAGCTAAAGTTAGAAGAAATCAAAGAGGAATTGTGTCAATTTTATATTAAGCAATTTTTCATGCAGATTTGAACTATAATATTGTTGATTTTGTAATGATGTATATATATAATTTTGTAATGATGTATATATATAATTTTGGATATTATAATGGTATATATTAGTATATATATTGTCTTACTGATGGCTGAAATAATATAGTCGAAAATATATTACAGGTCGAAAATATATTACAGGTCGAAAATATTACAGGTCGAAAACATTACAGGTCGACTGGGAGGATTAAATTATAGGCTGCACATAAAAATACCTCATTTAGCAACTACAGCGCTTCTAAAAAGCGCTCTTAAAGGTCCACATACTAGAGCGCTTCTTAGTAAAAGCGCTGGCAAAGACCAGTAAAAAAGCAAAAAAAACTAAAAAATTACGCAGCATACAAAAGCGCTTTGGGAAAAGCGCTCTGGTAGGCCCCCCTATGAGAGCGCTTTGTCTGGAAAAAGCGCTCTCATAGGGGGGCCTACCAGAGCGCTTTTCCAAAAGCGCTTTTGTATGCTGCGTAATTTTTTAATTTTTTTGCTTTTTTACTGGTCTTTGCCAGCGCTTTTACTAAGAAGCGCTCTTAAAGGGGGGTCTACCAGAGCGCTTTTTCCAGGAAAGCGCTCTTATAGGGGGTCCTACCAGAGCGCTTTTTCCAGGAAAGCGCTCTTAAAGGGGGGGTCTACCAGAGCGCTTTTAAAAGCGCTTTCGTAGCCTACGCCAGCGCTGGCTTTGGCAGCGCTTTAAAGCGCTGTTAAAGGCCAAAAAAAGCGCTGTGAAAGCCCTTGTACGGCGTAGTGTATGATCATCACCGTCGTGGTGGTAATCATGTCCTTCTTCTGTCTGCATAGCCCTGAAAAATGTGGACCTGGGATGTTGACACTCCCAATCATCTACAATTTATTGTTTGTAGCATGGGTTATTAATCGTCATTCTTAAAGTTTGCCGTATCTCTTATTTCTTAATGTACCGTTTACTCGTCGTACTGTTCATTATAGTATGTAATATTTGTACTGTCAGTATTAAATGTCGTACTATTTGTCATATTGTTGCTTGATTATCCAGATAATATTTTGTGTGTTTTCTTCCAGTTAAATATTTATTTTTCTGTGCATTAAATGATTTCCAGGGTCATTATCGGTAATTTTGCTCGCATACAGTATTTATTATTTATTTACTACGTCTGTGTTTTTCTAACAAGTCATGTAAATAAATTTTCATCATTAACACAAAAACAAAACAAAAACAAAACAAAAACAACAAAAATATTAACTTTGACTGTTGAATTTTCACTCTAAACAGTCAGTTGACAATCAAACCGCTGACAGTGCAATTCTCCGTGTTTTTGTACCATCAATCAAATCAAACTTTTGCATTTCAAAATTCCAAGATTTTTGTCCTAGAAGTCTTCTAAATATCACATGATTAGCAGAGACTCAGCACTGCACAAAAATCAGGTACGCTTAACTGTCTCCTACACAAACAGTCCCTAACTAGGGTTTCTTGTTTTTTTTCAGGAGAACAAGTTTTTGAGACCTCAAATGGATTTCATGGAACTCCATATATCTCAAAGTACCATCATAAAAATTTTCAAACTTCAATTCGCTCAGACGCACAGTCAGCAGCTCAAACAGTCAACAGACGACCCGTTTGACCAAAAAAATCAACAGACAGTCAAAAATGAAATTTTTTGTCAAAGTCCATAATTTGTCAAAGGATTCATCATTTGATCATTGGATGATCATAATTCATCAAGGAAAGATCAAAAATCAACAAAACCCTAAGTTTCAAAATTAGGGTTTTCTCCTAAAAAGTCAACTGAACTTTGACTGGTCATAACTCTCTCATCCTTCATCCAAAAAATTCAAACCAAAGCTTATTTTGAAGGAAATTCAATTATCTTTCAAATGCAATTGGTCCCATGGTCATTATATTCACCATTTGAAAAATATGAATCAAGACATTACAGGTCATTTTCAAAGTCAACAAAAAGTCACTTTTTTCAAAAGGACACACAAGGAGCATGGAAAATCATTTTGACATGAGACAAAAGACATTGGTTAGAGGACTCTTTGAGGTTTCCAAAAAGTGCAAGAACTCCTTCATATGACAAAAATTGAGGGATTTACACCTTGTTGAAGTTGGCTAAATTTTGGGAAAATGCATGAAATCAACATTGATCAAAAATGTTCTTCTTCCAAATGAGACCCAATTTCCATGATCCAAACATGTTTACCATGATGTAAAGGGCCTCCCACGACCAAGACAAAGCCCACATCATTTTTGTTCTTTTTTTGATTTAATTTTATCACATTTAAGATTAAATTTAAAAAGGAAAATGGAAGGATAATGCATATCTTAGTTTCTAAGCATGACTCATCAAGGAATCTTCAATTTTCTGCAGCAAAAGGAAGTACAAGGCAAGAGAAGTGAAGAAGAGCAAGACTTAGTCAAAGTTTCAAAGATTTTTAATATTTAAAAATCAAAGTTTCAACAAAGCTCATCAATGCTTCTAGCTTAGATTTTAAGCACCTCTTGGCTTATAAATGAAGCAGCATACTCCACAACAAAGAAACACACGAAAAATAGCCAAGAGATAGCAAAGAAACTTATCAAAATTCTCACAAAATACCAAACACTTTGTAATTTTCGTTTTGCTACTTCTAGCTTACTTCAATAAAAAATAATCATTCAAATCATCCTTTGAGGTCACATAGAGTAAGATTGATGCACTAAACAAGTCCCATAATGCTTTAAATACGTGTATCATCATCTTCATGTTCATAACTTCATAACTTTCGTTTTCCAAATTTTAACGTGTAATAACTTAATCTAATCTTTGATTTGAGTTCCTGACATCATTTAGAGTGGATCCAATGTAGCTCATGCAAGGAATCACTCCTCTAACACCTTCCACCATTGTTGGTTGTCCAAACTTGAACCACTTCGAGTTGCATCTTCCAGGAACTTTTAGCAAAAACTAATGCCACTAATGAACTCAGAGGGTCTTAATTAGGATATCTGGGTTGTTTGCTACCATTTATTTTCGTGTTTGTGCAGGTTTAAAGAAGGAAGAAATCGGAGACCAAAACCGTTGCCAAAACCCTTGAAAAAACCGTTGCCTTAGTTGTGAAGAAGATGATGAACAGTGACCGAGACTTGTTGACCTCCACGCGTGCGTCCCTGATTGGCTGGTCAACCTTCAGTGCTCTTTCCCTTGTTTCTATTCGTCCACGCATGCATAGTGGGACCCGCCTGACTTATTAAAAGTCTATATGATCCCACGTGACTGGTTAATACAGGTGTACCATGTTCTCATCAATTTGGGCCATAGATCTCCACTAAAAAATGAATCCAACGCACCAGAACAAGCAGTCCATACCATGGACTCACCAGCATAACACACCTGATTATTTTATTTTCTATTTTCTATTTTTATTTTAATTTCTTTACAAAATTAATTTAAATAGTTCTAAAAATCCAAAAAATACACAAAAAATATTTTTAAGTTGATAAAATAATACTTTATTTTCTGATATAAAAATATTTTATTTTTCTTCATAATTTAAATATTTTGCATAATTAATTAGTATATATTTATATATTTGCTTTTTAATTATTTCAACCAATCAAAAAATCATAAAAAAAAATTTGTTCTTTATATTAAATATAGTTTATATATTATAGGCTAATTTTGTACATATTTAGAATAATTTTCTCTTTAAGTTTAATTATTTGTATAATTATATGATTATTTAACTTAATAACTTCAAAATCTATTTCAAAAATTCAAAAAAATTAGTTTTATCTTAAAATTAATTGACAAACATTTTGAACATATTTTAAACTTAATTTTTAGGTTTAAATTTTATTTCCATCTTTTTCCTCATTTTAATTAAATTAATCATGCATTAATTATAATTAAAATCAATCATCAAAAATCCAAAAATATTTCTTTTATTTTCTTGCAATTTAAATTCATAGATCAAGTGTATAGGTTGTCAAATTCATGTAAATAGCGTAGTTTACATTTCCTGCACAATCGATGTAATAGCGTAGATTTACTTTCTGCATTTTACATTTCCGCATTTTAAATTCCGGCACATATAAAACTGCGTGTATGTCAAAGATAAAAATTGAATCGTTAGATCACTAACTTCAAAGATAAAATATCTGAATCAAAACACAATCACACTTGCACCTCTTAAGGTAATCCCTCTTTTACTCTCTTCAAAAATCAAGATCAAATTCAAATGCAAAATCGAACTTTTGTTTACATCCGGTAAAAGGATAGTTTTTTAAAGGAAATAGGATAAGACCTTATAACTTAGGGTAGACCTCCTAATTTGCTTGCTCAGATCAAAACAAACAAATCTCTCATATATCATTGTTATTTAAAATAAAACTTTCAAAAAGACAATACTTTGTATATATCCAAACGAGGATTATTACGAAGTTAAAGTTCTTTTTTTCAAAAACATATTTTGAAAGATAAAACACTTTGTATACATCCGCACAAGGATCATTACAAAGTCAATTTACAAAGGTATTTGAAACCACATACAAGCATTTCAAGGCAATAGAAAAGTGATTGAAAACAAGTGAGCTAAGCAAATTAAAGAGCCCATGGATAACCATGGATACAAAGGGTGCTAACACCTTCCCTTTGTATAACCTACCCCCTTACCCAGAATTTCTTAAAGGTCTTTTTCTGTTTCTTTTATAAACCTTTCCTTAATTGGATAAAATAAAAGTCGGTGGCGACTCTCTGATTTTCAAAAACACAAAAGCAGAAAGAAAAGAGTCAGTTCGCGTATCTCTCCGCGAGAGGTATGGTAAAAAACCGAGGGCGACAATATGCATGAGCATAAGCATTATCTCATACATCAAAACATCCAAGTCATTACTCTGGCGCTAAACCACATTGTCCACCTGCTTCCCGGTAACCTTACTGATGTCAGTAACCTTATTGTTTGTTTATTTCCAATCACCTGATTGACGCATCCCGGTAACCTTACCGATGACAGTAACCTTTCTGTTGGTTTATTTCCAATCACCTGATTGACGTATCCCGGTAACCTTACCGATGATAGTAACCTTATTGTTCGCTTATTTCCAATCACCTGATTGACGTACCCCGGTAACCTTACCGATGACAGTAACCTTATTGTTTGTTTATTTCCAATCACCTGATTGACGTATCCCGGTAACCTTACCGATGACGGTAACCTTACTGTTTGTTTATCCCCAACCACCTGATTGATGTATCCCGGTAACCTTACTGATGATAGCAACCTTGTTGTTCATTTCACTCATAAAACATATACATATGCATTAGCATATACATATCATCTAGCGCATTCACATACTACAAAAATCCCAGTTTCCAACCCTCGTGTTGTGATAGGTTTGTTTTTCGACCCTCGAGTCGTGAGTTTCCAACCCTCGTGTTGTGATAGGTTTGTTTTCCGACCCTCGAGTCGTGAGTTTCCAACCCTCGTGTTGTGATTGATTTGTTTCCCGACCCTCGAGTCGTTATTTTCCAACCCTCGTGTTGTGATTGGTTCATTTTTCGACCCTCGAGTCGTGAATGTCCGACCCTCGAGTCGTGAGTTTCTACACATATCATTTCCTTTCGAACCTCGAGTCGTGAATATTTGACATGCTTTTTTTCCGACCCTCGAGTCGTGAGTCTCCAAACAAGTGAATCTTTTTCATGCAGGCAAACGTGCTAGAACTATAGCAAACAATCTTCTATGCAGGTAAACTTGTCCGAACCGGGGCAAGTGGATCCCATTGGTGCAGGTGAGCTTGCTAGAGCTATAGCAAGTGATCCTTTTGGGATTACTCAAACTACGATAGTAAGTAGGTATGGCTAACTGCGACGACTTACTAGAACGATAGTAAGTGGGTCATACCATCTACGATAAGCTTACTCCAACCACGATAGTAAGTAGGTGTGACCAACTGCGATGACTTACCAGAGCTATGGTAAGTGGGCCACACCATCTACGATAAACTTACTCCAGCTACGATAGTGAGCAGGTATGGCTAACTGCGACGACTTACTAGAACAATAGTAAGTGGGTCATACCATCTACGATAAGATTACTCAAACTACGATAGTAAATAGGTATGGCTAACCGCGACGACTTACTAGAACAATAGTAAGTGGGCCACACCATCTACGATAAGCTTACTCCAACTACGATAGTAAACAGGTATGGCTAACTGCGACGACTTACTAGAACGATAGTAAGTGGGCCACACCATCTACGATAAGCTTACTCCAACCACGATAGTAAGTAGGTGTGACCAACTGCGACGACTTACCAGAGCTATGGTAAGTGGGCCACACCATCTATAATAAACTTACTCCAGCTATGATAGTGAGCAGGTATGGCTAACTGCGACGACTTACTAGAACAATAGTAAGTGGTTTATACCATCTACGATAAGCTTACTCAAACTACGATAGTAAGTAGGTATGACTAACCGCGACGACTTACTAGAACAATAGTAAGTGGGCCACACCATCTACAATAAGCTTACTCCAACTACGATAGTAAGCAGGTATGGCAAACTGCGACGACTTACTAGAACGATAGTAAGTGGGCCACACCATCTACGATAAGCTTACTCCAACTACGATAGCAAGTAAGTATGGCTAACTGCGACGACTTACTAGAACAACAGTAAGTGGGCCACACCATCTACGATAAGCTTGCTCCAACTACGATAGTAAGTAGGTATGGCTAACCACGACGACTTACTAGAACTATAGTAAGTGGGCCACACCATCTACGATAAACTTACTACGATAGTAAGCAGGTATGGCTAACCGCGACGACTTACTAGAACGATAGTAAGAGGGTCATACCATCTACGATAAGCTTACTCAAACAACGATAGGGAGTGGGTATACCAACCGCGACGACTTACTAGAATTATAGTAAGTGGATTACCTATTATGAACGGCAAACCCTTGCTAGCACCATAGCAAGCTAACTATTTTCTACACAGCAAACGGCGAACCCTCGCTATTGCTAGCTACGTTCATGCATCACGTTAGTCCCTCAGCAGTGATCTCTTCAAAACATCACCAATAATAAACAAGGTTCTATTTCTCTTTTCCAAATTTACTAACTTCAACTAGCATAACTAACGGTCATGCATCATTCAATTGCATACCTCATTCATACATAATGCATACACATACATCTCTCTCATTTATTTTGAGAAGCTCATTGCATCATACATCGCATGCATCATAACATTGCATAAAATTCAGGTTGCCTTTTCAGGCCATGCTACAATCAAAATACGTGGTTTCTTCCAAAAAAGCGTTTTCTTCACATTCAAAGAAAGAGGGGTATTTACCTTGGATGGCATCTTTAAGCCCATCTCCCACGGAATTTCTTCCCAACAAATGCAAATTTCAGGGCATTTCAGTGTTCAATCATCTTCTACCTTTAGATCACGATAGGCAGACGTGCCTATCTGACTCTTTAGGTTTAAGAAGATTGAACAGGGGCAGCTGTCATACCCCAAAATTTGCCCTCCTCATTTCATCTTTAATAGCCCAAGGGTCAAAGGTTTTCTCAAGTCACTCCCTCCTAATCCAAGATCTCCAAAACTAGGGTTTGCATTTTTATCAAAGGAATTTGAATCTCTAAGGTATCAAATAGATCTCAAGGTATTTCATATGTCTCAAGGTATCTCCATGTCAAAAGTCCAGCCTTAATTCCAAGGATTGCTCACTCAATGACTCAGATGATCGACAATCGACTATGTTGACCTAAAAGACAATTATAGTCAGAATACAGTCAAACTTCAAGACTTTTGGTCAACATCAAGTATTTGAAGTTATATCCATCATTTGATCAAAGGATTGACTATGATCCATTAATAAAAAAACTCAGAAATGAACAAAGTCAAAAGCTTCAAATTAGGGTTTTTTATAGGAAAAGTCAACTCAACTTTGACTGGTCATAACTTTCACATGGAGTATTAGAAATTTCTCACTCAAAGCCTGTTTTGAAGGAAATTGGATTCTCTACAACTTTATCTCTCACAAGCCAAGGCCAGAAATGCATCATTTGGGAGATCTGGTACAAGAGATTATAGGTCCTCAAAAAAGTCAATAAAAAACACCTTTTGGGTCAAAGCTCATAACTTGAGCATGGAAGCTCCAATGGAGATGAAACCAAAAGGAGTGTTTAGAGGACTCTTTGAGCTTTCCAAAAAGTCCTATAACTCTCCCATACAATAAAAATTGAGAGAGCTGTGAATTGTTGAAGTTGGCCAATTTTGGAGAAAGTACATGAAGCCAACATTGAGTAATCTTGATTATTTCTCAAATGGGCCTTAATGTTTAACTTATCCACGTGATTTAAGGCCCATAAAGAGTTCATTGCCCAAATATTATTATTTCTTGTAATATTATTTTATTTATATGAGATTTTAATTATTTAATTTCAAATAAAAATCAAATAAAATCATGGAATAATTATATGGTTCATGTTCTAATTTTTCCTTTGATTTAATCAAATCCTAGCTTGATCCAAGGGCCAAGAAAGAATTGAAAATTGCATGAAATAGATTAAGTTCAAAAATAGAAAGCTTTGAAGCAAATTTTCAAATCAAATTTTCTAAATTAAATCATTTGATTCTTTCCCATATTATTAGACCTAATCTATCCCATATATAAAGTGGAGGGATGCAGCCCCCAAGGGGACAAAAATCTGCCCTCAAAACCCTATTCAAGAACTTTCAAAAACTTTCCAAAATTAGGGCACGATCAAAGAAAGGTTTGATGTGAGCTTCAAGGTAAACTAGCTATCTCATTCTCTTTCTGAGGTATAGAAGGGTAAGGTTGGATCAATAGGTAAGTTGTACTAAGCCTGAAAAACCCGCATATCATAGTCATCTTTATCATGTATGTGTAATCTTCATAGCCTGCGTTTTACCGTGTTTTAATCTAATCTAACTGCATATTTGAGTTTTTTGTGTGATTTAGAAAAGATCTATACCGTTGGAACAAAGCTATAGTGCGTATAATGGAATTCACCATTGATAGGGCAATATGGAGCTCCTCGTCGGTTTCGTGTTTATAGACGCTTTCAGACCAAAACGAATTCACCATTGGACTCAGAAGACCTTGTTTAGTGGATCTGGGCCCTTTATGTTTCCGTTCATCGCGTGTTTGTAGGCGTGTTAAATTTGCATGAATTCGAAGGATGAAATTCGCAGGTAATATTGCAGCTAAAACTGAAGCTAAATCCGCAGGTATGGGGAAGGAGATGATGAACAGTCTCCTTGACCCCTTGACCGTAACGCGTGGATGTTTGGTGAGAGGTTATTGGATGGTCAGCATGATTCAGACTTTTCCCTCTCTCTCCAGACGCGTGGACGATACTGAGTGGCCAGTCAACATTATTGCAGTTTTCTCTCTCTTTTTCATTGGTGGTTCAACGCTGAGGAGGGGCCACGGTTGACTGCTAGTTTCAAGGTTGGATTGTTTTCTTTTTTTTATTTAATGCAATGTGTTACATTAACAGATGATGATAATAGCCTGGATGGTAAGCAAGGGCCACACGTGATTTAAAGGGAGGGGGTTTGAATCCCAGGTATTGTACCTTTCTCCTATAACTTTTTGTAAAGGGCTATCACATTATTTCCCAAGATCCAGCGCGTTGCTATTGTGCATACTCATGATGCACTCTCACCTGTGAGCCCTTGGATCTTAATCGAATCACATATGAAGGCTCAAGAATGCAGCAACATACCATGGATCTCCCAGATGCGCCACACAGGATTTCGCCACCAGGTTTCTTTATTTTATATATATATATTATTTATAATTGTTTAATTATCTTAATATATTAATATATATATATATATATATATATGATTTAATTTTTAAATTAGGATTAGGATGTGAATTAGGATTAGGGCCATAACTATATTCTCGATTATTTTTCCGATTAATTCGATTTAATTAATTTTAAATCAACTTTAATTATAAATCACAAAAACCCTGGATAGGTGATCAATGCATTAGGGTTTGCCCAATCTCACTGGCCATTTGGCCAAAGTATTAGGAAATTAATTTATTATTCGTTTCGACTGAATTAATCGGTCGCGGTGTGTAATAATTATTTAATCATTTAATTAAAGACACTTCAAATAACCTTATTTGGCTAAAGGGTTTCAACCATCTTATTGGTTGCGATGATTAGCCTATTTTTTTCTCTAAAATTCATTATTATTTGTAAGCGAATATATCGATTACGAGGGATAATGATAAAAATTAAATAATTAATTATATAAAACATATTCATTTGTTATTAGTGATAATTGAACCTATCAATTAGAATTGGTAATAATACACTACTAACCTATTAATTATGGTGATCAAATATATTGATCATTGCGATTAATAGTGCATATTAAAAATCAGGGTTGTACGCCCAACCTTAAAATACTTTCCAAAACATTTCAAAAACTACGATTTATCATAACTACGATAAGGCAACTCAAAAAGCCTTCAAACCATATCAGATCAAATTCAAAGGGCGTACAACCCTTGCCCCGAACTACGTTGACTCTGATTCTCCCTAAGGAGATACGTAGGCACTTGGCAACAAAGCGAGTCCCCTTCCCCAAAACCTCAATTCAGTTCAAATCTCACTTTTCGCCCTATTCACTTCCTTAGCTTTTAAACCTTAATATTTAGCCATAAATCTTTACTTTGAACATAAAACCTTAGGAAAGGGTTAAGGGTGCCTAACACCTTCCCTTGACCTGATTATAATAACTTACCCAGATTTCTTAACTGCGTAGGGTTTCCTATTTGCCCTGGTAGAATAGGTGGAGACTCTAAAAACCTTTATTTTTAGGGAAGGTTGCTACAATAAACACGACAAGAGACGCCTGTGTTTATCCACCAACCATCAGATCTATCAACCATGTTGATTACCACAGTTGAAACAAAAGGAAAACAACGTCATTTCTTGGAGGTGGTGGTTGTTGTCTAGTTGGAGCAACTAGGGCCATATAAGGGTTCCCATTCTTAATTCGGTTCACAATATTGCAGTTCTAATTCTATAACAATTTTCCATATGGCTTTAGAACCACACCGAATTTATTTTTGTTGTTTAAAACAACCAAGACTTTTCTATTTAATCATGTCTCTGATATTCTTCTTTAATGAGAATAATTAGTCTCTAAATAAAAAATTATTTATTTTCTAACAAAGCATAATTCATAAAAACTTTCAAACTAGGGGCAGTTTGTCAATAATAAAAGAAATTCACATTGCTTGTAAATACATACCTTCAGTGATGATCTTATGAGCAATATTTTGAAGCTCGTGACTTTGAGTTTCTATGGACCTTTCAACTACCATCTGATACTTCACGTAGCTGCTAAAATTATTCTTCTGTTCTCCAGCTTCTTCAATGTCATACTTGTTTTTCAGAGTCTCTTAAACATATTTTGAAGTATCACAATGTCATACCTTAAAATTTGTCCTCCTCATTTCAACTTCAATGGCTCAAGGCTCAAGGGTTTACTCAAGGCTTTCTCCTAAACAAGGACCTCCTGAACTAGGGTTTTGCATATTCTTAAGAAAAGTCATGAAACAAGATTCCCAACGGATTCCATATGGCTCATTATGTTTCAAAACATCTCCTTGTCAAAAGTCAAGCTTCAACTCCAAGGATTGCTCACTCAATGGCTCAGATGATCCACAGTCGACTAGTTTGACCTTAAAGTCAACTATGGTTAAAGTATGGTCAAAACTCCTGATTTTTGGTTAACAACAATACTATGAAGTTTAATTCATCATTTTATCAAATTTTGATCATGATTCATCAAGGAAAAGCTTCAAAATCAACAAAGGGCATAGTTACTAAATTAGGGTTTTAGCCCAAAAAGTCAACTATACTTTGACCAGGCATAACTTTCACATGGAACATCATAAATTTCTCACTCAAAGCCTACTTTGAAGGAAATTGGATTCTCTAAAACTTTGTCTCTCACATGCCAAGGCCAGAAATGCTTCATTTGGGAGATATGGTACGAAAGATTACAGGTCCTTTTCAAAAGTCAACCAAAAGTAGTTTTTTGTCAAAGGGCATATCATCAAGATACAATCCTCAAATGAAAAATACGTTCCAAAGTGGCTTGTAGAGGACATCTTGTGGTTTCCAAAAAGTCTTAGAACTCCTCCATATCATAAAAATTGAGGGAGATATGCCTTGTCAAAGTTGGGCAATTTTGAAGGAAAAATGTGAAGTAAAAGGGGTTCAAATTGGAGTTTCTTGCGAATGGGCCTAACGTTTTAAGATTTAATCTTGGTCCACAAGTTGTCCAAGCTATCAAATTCACTTGCCACGAATTATAGCATTTTTATTTGATTTTATATGATTTTATTTCATTTAAAAAGTGATTTAAAGTTGTATAATTCAAAGGAAAATCAAATATTGGATTCTAGGCCTTGTATTTATCAATTCCAATCAACATTTATTGCATATTTTCAATATAATTTCGTGCCTAAGTGATTGGAAAAATATTGGTACAAGATTGGACAAATTTAGAAGGTTTTCATTCAAGTTCCAAATCAAATATCAATCACATGAATTATGGAGATTGGGCTCAGTTTTTTTAACCTAATTAACTCCTCTATAAATATACAACACAAAGCATAGGACTAGGGGGCGAGATTCTAGAGAAAGGTGTCGCACCCCAAAATTTGCCCATCTAATTATTCCTAATTGGCTTATAGCTTCTCATTCATTTGCATTAGGTCATCAGCGCATTGCACATTCATTGGATCAATAATCAGGCATAGGATCAAGGCTATGGAAAAATCAGAGTTTCACTTAAAGGCTTGGGAAATTATGTTCAAAGAACGGAGGAATTTTCTTATCATTTGAAGAATAAGTCCATACGATTTTGTTCGCTAATCAAGCTTTGTCCATTCAAAGCGACACTTATATATTCATTCAAGACCCATACATAACCAAAAGGCCCGATTCATTACAAAAGTTGAAGTCGACATTACAAAAAAGGGGGGGGGGTCAACACCCACGTTCAGAAGGTACACTACAAGCTTCAATCATTACACCAAAAGAAATTACAAAACTGCAAAGAAAAAGCTTAAACTTTTGCTACAAGGGGCTAAACTCCACTAGTCTCCATTCATGATCAGTTGCTGTCCATAAACTTTTTCGAACTCTCCAAGCATTCTTTATGTCAATGCCCTGCAAATGTGCCATGCTGTACCCTGCACTTGACCTTCACAAATTGCTGAACTGGAGTCAGACCTGCACACAAAAATAGTTTAATTCAGCATAACCCGTGCATTCACCAAAATACCGCCTCCACATATATCAAGCCAAGACATCCTGCAACATTCATTGTACATAACTCAAACCAGGATTTCATCACATTCAGCCATAATAACAAGCATACTTCTAAGTTCTAACCACTTTTTAAACCAATTAACACTCAACCCTATAACAGAAATACTAACTGTTAACCAACTCATAACTGTCAAAAACAGAAAAATAACCAACTTATATCCATCTTAACCAACTCAATCTCACACCATCAATTCACCAACTAACCCCTAACCGAAAATCCAAACAAACTTCCCTAACTTCTCTAACAGAATTTTCACAAACCAAACAGAATCATAACAGAATAATAACTTCCAAAACCAACCTTTAACCAATCTGTAACAAACTCTAAAACAGTTGTAACAGAAATCCTTAACAGAATCCCTAACTATTAACTAACCTAACCAATTCTCAACAAACTTCTAACAGAAGCAACAGAATCAGAGAGTGAGAGAAAATCAAACACTAACCTGCACTCTATATAACTGAACATTGATCCAGTCTTCAGGGCTCTCTCCCTGAATTCATTCTTTCTCCATCATCATCTTCACTTCAATCCCTCTCCACACTCACCTCACCATCTCCACCATTTTCGATCCCTTCATTCACTCCACACAATTCACTTCAATCTCTCTTCACTTTAATCCTCCACCGTTCTCAGCATCTCAACATTGATCATCTTCACTTCTTCACGTCTTCACTCTGTTTCCCCGCCTCCACTCTCTTTCATCTTCACCATCTTCACTTCTTCATCACCAATAACCCTTCAACAATGATAAATCTGCAAAACAGAAAAAAGAAGAAGTTAGAATACATCTTCAAATCGCAAGAATCATCATAATCATCTTCAATTCTTCTCAGCAACGTCATCACCTTCCACCATCGATCTTCGATAAGATCTTCATGTTCTTCGATCTATATGCGTTCCACTCTTCATCTCTTCACGCATCAGTGCGAGCTTCATCTTTCCATCAACGTATCATCAACAGTGATTCAACGCATACGACATCATCATCTTGCGCCGCCTGTCAACTTCGAATCAAACCGAGAAAACGCACGAAGAAGAAGAAATCGGAAAGTGAGAGCTATTTGAGATCGATAGCAAAAAGAGTTTGAAAACTGATTCGAGATCGAGAGAGATGAGAGACGGGTTTCGAGTGTGTTTGTTTGGCGGTGGCGGGGGAAGAATCTTGGCCGGTGAAGATGATGAAGCCTTAGCGCCGTCGTGAGAAGGAGGAAGGAGAGAGTCTGAGAATTGGGAACGGCGCATCGAGGTAACCCTAGTCCCTCTTTCAATTGCTTTCTGATTATGTTTTTTTATTTTATTTTATTTTTATTTTTATTTGATAATAATTTCTGGATCAATACAATAAGTCCTTGGGCCTGATTTTCAACGCTACACCCCCTCTTTGCTGAGCCCAACGCCACCATTTTTGGGCACAAAAACCATAACAAAAAACCTTGGGCTAGAATTGCTGAGCGCACCTCCCTGAGGGCCCATGCTCACGTTTTTGGTTGGCTGGAAGCTGTAACAAAAAAGCTCCTGGGCTCATGCTTTTGGGCCCTGCGCCTCCTTTGGCTTTTCACCCCATATAATTCCTTTTGCACCCCCAGTTCCATTCATTCAATTTTAGAGTTAATTAGTTTTTTACTAATTTTTCTACTAATCATGTTTAGACTTAATCACTAATTTTGACATTAAAAAATGCATAAAAAAAATATATTAATTCCTTTACTTTTTAGTTGAAATTTTGTCTTAGACTTTTAATCAAATTTCCTTCATAAAAATGACATAAAAAAAGATATTAGTTTAGTCTAATTTTCCTTTTGATTTCTAACACACATTTTCTCAATAAAATCAACATAAAAAATAGTAGTTTCTAGGCTATTTGTTTTTAGTCTTTCTACTTGATTTCTAATACTTTCTTTTTCATAAAAAAGCCAATAAAAATAGTAGTATTTTTTAAGTCATTTTGTACTATATTTTTGGTTTAACATTCATGCTTGTATACCAATTTTGCACCATTATCATTCTCAATTTTGACTTCTAATTTTCGCCTTAATTTTCATGTATCTCTTTCTCCTAACCATAGGTAGAAACCATGACAACATTAGGTAGAAATTCCCTTCATACTTAGGCTAGTTTTCTTAGGCTAGTTCCTTTTCCTTTTCAACTTAAAAAACACTAATAAAAAAGTGGAAATTCTTAAAAAGGGAATGGAAGCTTGAACGTCCCTTGCTTTAGGGAACGTTCGAGTGCTTGGATCTCCCTTGCTTTAGGGTTCCATTCAGGCGTAAGTTCCCAACTTCTAAAAAAACACAAACCAAAGAGCAACTCGAGTCCCCCTTGCTTTAGGGTTCCACTTGAACGCTCAAACTCTTTTCTCTATCTCGCCTCCGAGGCATTCTTTAATCGGACACGTTATTTCCGCTCCATTCCCAGCTTAAGACTCCAGAGGTCGAGCAGCGGAGTGCGAACGTAACTGTCCACTAAAAAACACAAAAACAAACAAAACTAAAGAGCCGAACTACGGCGCTCTGATTCCCGAAAGGGATACGTAGGCATCAAGTCGCGGGGCTTGAACGAGCACAACTATTTAAAAACCTTATTTTCCCCGTGTTTCTTTTTCATTCATTTGCATGTGTTCCCTTAGTAATTTAGATTTATAGTACACACCCTTTAGATAGCAACAAACATAGGTGGATACCATCGAGTACGATGGGCGTGAGGGGTGCTAGCACCTTCCCCTTGCGTAACCGACTCCCGTACCCTATCTCTGGTCGAAAGACCTCGCTCTTATTCACCTTAGGTTTTCTGATATTCCTTTCCCTCTTTGGGATAAATATATTGGTGGCGACTCTGTTCATTTTCGCGAGCGTGCGACAGCTGGCGACTCTGCTGGGGATTACCTAAGCAAGTCGATCCTAGCCTTTGTTTGTTGTTTGTTTATTTGGGTGTTCATTTATTGATTTATTGCTTTATGGCTTTATTGCTTTTATTTTATGCTTGCATATCATGACTATTTACTGCTTGCATAACATGTTTATTTTCTCGCATCCTGGACTATATTATGGGTCCCCGTGGGGGCCACATATTTTTCTGCTTTGTTTTGCAGGTGGGGGGTTTGTATGAGGTAAAAGGCCCACTACCCAGGCCAAGTGACACATAGGATTAGCGTGGATGCTCATGTTGACTACCGTAGCGCTTGCTATGGATGAGTTCAATATGAGGTACCACAGCTGGGCGAGGTTCTTTCATGGGACACTGTGTCTGGCACGCTTGTTGCCTCAAACACTTTGTACCCCATGGGAACTGTAGACCCTAGTGACCATTAGGGACCACTTGTCCGTGTCTAGACTACATACCTGTGAGATTGGGGTGGGACAGGAAACTTAACCTTCATCATACCCGGATTTCTGCTATTCAATAAAAGGCGTCGAACTTTTGATCCTGGGACATTTGACTTATACAGAAGTTCTACATCAGTTATCTATCAACGTCGAACCTCTGAATCTGGAGGTTTGACCTTATTTGACTTATGCAAGGGTTATCTATCAGAATCAACGTCGAACCTCTGAATCTGGATGATTCGACCACCTTCGACTTATGCACAAGCTGTTTATCCAGAAAGCAACGTCGAACCTCTGAATCTGGAGGGTTCGGCCATATCTTATTGACCATGAGAAGTTGTTATCCAAGAAGCCTTGATCCTTGATCCTGATACATTTGCATCTTCATTAACATTTTGCATCCATGCATATGCATCCATGGTTACCAAGACTCTTACCATCTCCCTCTCCATCAGATCCGACAAGACGATTCCTCGACGCCAATATCTGACAAGAGCTCACCAACAAAGAATCATGGGGAATTACAAATAAGATCAAGCTACCATCAGAAGACTCCATGCCCCCTAAAGGGGGCACCTTCCACCAAAGGAGCCTGGAGACTTTGTGTTTGTCAGAGAACATCTTGTTTGCATCAGAATAAGGCCAATCTTGCCATTGTTTAGACTTCTCAAGCATTTTCAACTGTATTACTTTTATTGTTATCAAGTACTTCTCATTGTAAGAAACGCATTTTGTTTGAATAAATAAAAATAATGCAATATACATGTTTTTCTCAAAATCATTTCATCTTTGTCATTATGTTCATTGATACTTCGCTCATTTGTCTTAAGCAACTAAGAAAGGAGAATGATGAAAATCAAAAACACATGAACTACTAATTGTATGCTTTTGGAACAAAGATCCTGCTGACGATGTACAGGCATTGTTTCAATTCCCAAACACCGGAGTTATAAGGGAGTGAAACTTTCGTTAACCCTTTTGAGCCAAAGGAGAAGTAGTTTCTTTTTCAAAAAAAAAAATATAAAACCCTCAATCTTAACCAAGGGGCAGGGTAGTCTTCAGTTAGTGCGACCGAGCGCTCATCTTTCAGGTATTCCATCAGAGGATCAATCATATCTCATATCCCACAACAAAAGAGCACAACCCACAATGGATGTCTCTCATTCACTAAGTAGAGGGCAGTCACAACCTTTTCATCAAGTCAATCACAAAAGTCATACAACTTGTTCCCGAACAAGGCAAAAAGAGAATGAAAGAAAATATCAAATCATGATCAAAAAGAAAGAAGCAATAGCCCGCTAAGTCAAAAAGAAAGAAAAGCTTTGAAGCAAATGACTTAGGCAAAAAATTAGGGCATATCCCGCTGGACAACGAAAACCAAAGTCAAAAGAAACTTTTTGTCCAGGCAAAAGTTAAAAGCAAAAGAACAAAAATCCTCCAAGGAACAAGTTGTTGTGATCATCAACGAAAGCATCAAAGGGTGACTGCCACTTCAATCAAAGCTACAAAGGATCCTCATCCATCGCAATCCTTCCTGAAAGGCGAACACTCGTGTCAAACTAACTGAACGTAGGATTGGAGAACATCACGAAGAAGGGTGGGTTAAGTAGAACTTGAGCCTTTATCCTTTGTTTCTCAAACCGTGAACCCGGCCACGTTACAACCCCCAAAAGTCCTAATTGAAGCAGGGTTCGTTCCGAAAGCATACAAACTGTAAAATCATGTCAAAACTGACTCCTAATGTTGCTGTGTCACTTATGTTAGTATCATTACAACATATTGACAAATAAAACTTTTTCTTTGAGATTAACATGTGCATTGCATTCTCATTATCTTTTTCAAAACAGAATTGTCTCTAATCAGAAAGTAAGTACTTGATACCAAGGAAAGTTCAACATTGAAGTTCCGTCGAGTAATCTTACAAAGGCAAAGGTTGGCCACCCACAAAGCAAATCTCTGAAGCACCCGTCTGGTGGAAAAGTTCATTTCAATATGGGGCACTCATCCTTTCATCTACACTGGGGCAGGCCATTGCACATCTCCATGATTCAAGCATATCAAAGTTTTATCTCAAGAGATCCTACAAGCTGGGGCAAGCCAGAGACAATTCTTTCTTCCATCCCCAAGCGAGTGCCAGATATCAAGACAAGTGTCGAGGAGTCAAACTAAACACCTCACCTTCACAAGTGTTGTCCTTCAAGCAACAACCTTCCACAAGGGCATACTCCATCCACTCCTGGTATCTTGGAGACAATCATTGCACTCATAATCATACGATCATCATGCATATCATTGCATTTTCATTTCTCCCGCATGATCCAATCATCAACAAATCAGGGGCATCCACCCCATCTTGAATCAAGCAGAGTTCAGAACTCCACCTAATCTATTCCACATCAAAGCAGAAACCCCAATCAATCAGTACACTGCATATAGGATCCCTTGCATTGCATTTCCAGAAGTGCACAAATAAATCAAACATTTGCATGTGAAGCATAAGCCAAGTTACTCATCAGATGGGTTCTCTACAAGCAATCAATTGATATTCCACTGGGGCACTCAGAGTTACCATTGTGGTGTCATCTCCTCAAGTCAATCATGTTCATCTTGCTTCAACCCAGAGTTGGTGTCTTTTGTGTTCAACCCAGAGTTGACTTTCCTTTCGTCTTTTAACCCCGAGTTAATTATACTTTCCCCACTCAACCCAGAGTTGACGGTCACCTTTTATTCAACCCAGAGTTGATGTTTGTCTTTTATTCAACCCAGAGTTGATGCTTATCTTTTTCCCACTCAACCCAGAGTTGATGGTCGTCTTGTTTCTTTCCCACTCACTCAGAGTTGACGGTTACCTTGGTCATTTTTCCCTCTCACCCAGAGTTGACAGATACTTCTTATCTTTTCTCTTTCTCACTCAACCCAGAGTTGACGGTCCTCTTTTATTCAACCCAGAGTTGATTCGTTATTCCTCCCACTCAACCCAGAGTTGACGGATCTCATTTGTCTCTTCCCACTCAAGCCAGAGCTGACGGTTACCTTTTCTCCTTTCCCACTCAACCCAGAGCTGACGGTTACCTTTTTTCCCTCTCACCCAGAGTTGACGGATATTTCTATATCTTTTCTTTTTCCCACTCAACCCAGAGTTGACGGTTATCTTTTGTCCTTTCCCACTCAACCCAGAGTTGACGGTTATTTCTAATTGTTCATCTTCCCTTTATTCTTCGACCCAGAGTTGACCCACTTTTCTTCTTCAACCCGGAGTTGATGTTTATTCCATTTCTAACTCAGAGTTAATTTGATCAATCCAGAATTGATACCTTCTTCCTCAGTGGAGTTGACACCATCTTTTCCCCAGTGGATCATATCTCTCATAAGGCAAATTTTCAGGTTCACTTGGTATTTAATCTTCTTCTACCTTGAATGCTCGAAAGGCTAGCGCCAATCTCACTTTCAGGTTTAAGATGATTAAATAGGGGCAGCTGTCGCACCCCAAAATTTGCCCATCTAATTATTCCTAATTGGCTTATAGCTTCTCATTCATTTGCATTAGGTCATCAGCGCATTGCACATTCATTGGATCAATAATCAGGCATAGGATCAAGGCTATGGAAAAATCAGAGTTTCACTTAAAGGCTTGGGAAATTATGTTCAAAGAACGGAGGAATTTTCTTATCATTTGAAGAATAAGTCCATACGATTTTGTTCGCTAATCAAGCTTTGTCCATTCAAAGCGACACTTATATATTCATTCAAGACCCATACATAACCAAAAGGCCCGATTCATTACAAAAGTTGAAGTCGACATTACAAAAAAGGGGGGGGGGTCAACACCCACATTCAGAAGGTACACTACAAGCTTCAATCATTACACCAAAAGAAATTACAAAACTGCAAAGAAAAAGCTTAAACTTTTGCTACAAGGGGCTAAACTCCACTAGTCTCCATTCATGATCAGTTGCTGTCCATAAACTTTTTCGAACTCTCCAAGCATTCTTTATGTCAATGCCCTGCAAATGTGCCATGCTGTACCCTGCACTTGACCTTCACAAATTGCTGAACTGGAGTCAGACCTGCACACAAAAATAGTTTAATTCAGCATAACCCGTGCATTCACCAAAATACCGCCTCCACATATATCAAGCCAAGACATCCTGCAACATTCATTGTACATAACTCAAACCAGGATTTCATCACATTCAGCCATAATAACAAGCATACTTCTAAGTTCTAACCACTTTTTAAACCAATTAACACTCAACCCTATAACAGAAATACTAACTGTTAACCAACTCATAACTGTCAAAAACAGAAAAATAACCAACTTATATCCATCTTAACCAACTCAATCTCACACCATCAATTCACCAACTAACCCCTAACCGAAAATCCAAACAAACTTCCCTAACTTCTCTAACAGAATTTTCACAAACCAAACAGAATCATAACAGAATAATAACTTCCAAAACCAACCTTTAACCAATCTGTAACAAACTCTAAAACAGTTGTAACAGAAATCCTTAACAGAATCCCTAACTATTAACTAACCTAACCAATTCTCAACAAACTTCTAACAGAAGCAACAGAATCAGAGAGTGAGAGAAAATCAAACACTAACCTGCACTCTATATAACTGAACATTGATCCAGTCTTCAGGGCTCTCTCCCTGAATTCATTCTTTCTCCATCATCATCTTCACTTCAATCCCTCTCCACACTCACCTCACCATCTCCACCATTTTCGATCCCTTCATTCACTCCACACAATTCACTTCAATCTCTCTTCACTTTAATCCTCCACCGTTCTCAGCATCTCAACATTGATCATCTTCACTTCTTCACGTCTTCACTCTGTTTCCCCGCCTCCACTCTCTTTCATCTTCACCATCTTCACTTCTTCATCACCAATAACCCTTCAACAATGATAAATCTGCAAAACAGAAAAAAGAAGAAGTTAGAATACATCTTCAAATCGCAAGAATCATCATAATCATCTTCAATTCTTCTCAGCAACGTCATCACCTTCCACCATCGATCTTCGATAAGATCTTCATGTTCTTCGATCTATATGCGTTCCACTCTTCATCTCTTCACGCATCAGTGCGAGCTTCATCTTTCCATCAACGTATCATCAACAGTGATTCAACGCATACGACATCATCATCTTGCGCCGCCTGTCAACTTCGAATCAAACCGAGAAAACGCACGAAGAAGAAGAAATCGGAAAGTGAGAGCTATTTGAGATCGATAGCAAAAAGAGTTTGAAAACTGATTCGAGATCGAGAGAGATGAGAGACGGGTTTCGAGTGTGTTTGTTTGGCGGTGGCGGGGGAAGAATCTTGGCCGGTGAAGATGATGAAGCCTTAGCGCCGTCGTGAGAAGGAGGAAGGAGAGAGTCTGAGAATTGGGAACGGCGCATCGAGGTAACCCTAGTCCCTCTTTCAATTGCTTTCTGATTATGTTTTTTTATTTTATTTTATTTTTATTTTTATTTGATAATAATTTCTGGATCAATACAATAAGTCCTTGGGCCTGATTTTCAACGCTACACCCCCTCTTTGCTGAGCCCAACGCCACCATTTTTGGGCACAAAAACCATAACAAAAAACCTTGGGCTAGAATTGCTGAGCGCACCTCCCTGAGGGCCCATGCTCACGTTTTTGGTTGGCTGGAAGCTGTAACAAAAAAGCTCCTGGGCTCATGCTTTTGGGCCCTGCGCCTCCTTTGGCTTTTCACCCCATATAATTCCTTTTGCACCCCCAGTTCCATTCATTCAATTTTAGAGTTAATTAGTTTTTTACTAATTTTTCTACTAATCATGTTTAGACTTAATCACTAATTTTGACATTAAAAAATGCATAAAAAAAATATATTAATTCCTTTACTTTTTAGTTGAAATTTTGTCTTAGACTTTTAATCAAATTTCCTTCATAAAAATGACATAAAAAAAGATATTAGTTTAGTCTAATTTTCCTTTTGATTTCTAACACACATTTTCTCAATAAAATCAACATAAAAAATAGTAGTTTCTAGGCTATTTGTTTTTAGTCTTTCTACTTGATTTCTAATACTTTCTTTTTCATAAAAAAGCCAATAAAAATAGTAGTATTTTTTAAGTCATTTTGTACTATATTTTTGGTTTAACATTCATGCTTGTATACCAATTTTGCACCATTATCATTCTCAATTTTGACTTCTAATTTTCGCCTTAATTTTCATGTATCTCTTTCTCCTAACCATAGGTAGAAACCATGACAACATTAGGTAGAAATTCCCTTCATACTTAGGCTAGTTTTCTTAGGCTAGTTCCTTTTCCTTTTCAACTTAAAAAACACTAATAAAAAAGTGGAAATTCTTAAAAAGGGAATGGAAGCTTGAACGTCCCTTGCTTTAGGGAACGTTCGAGTGCTTGGATCTCCCTTGCTTTAGGGTTCCATTCAGGCGTAAGTTCCCAACTTCTAAAAAAACACAAACCAAAGAGCAACTCGAGTCCCCCTTGCTTTAGGGTTCCACTTGAACGCTCAAACTCTTTTCTCTATCTCGCCTCCGAGGCATTCTTTAATCGGACACGTTATTTCCGCTCCATTCCCAGCTTAAGACTCCAGAGGTCGAGCAGCGGAGTGCGAACGTAACTGTCCACTAAAAAACACAAAAACAAACAAAACTAAAGAGCCGAACTACGGCGCTCTGATTCCCGAAAGGGATACGTAGGCATCAAGTCGCGGGGCTTGAACGAGCACAACTATTTAAAAACCTTATTTTCCCCGTGTTTCTTTTTCATTCATTTGCATGTGTTCCCTTAGTAATTTAGATTTATAGTACACACCCTTTAGATAGCAACAAACATAGGTGGATACCATCGAGTACGATGGGCGTGAGGGGTGCTAGCACCTTCCCCTTGCGTAACCGACTCCCGTACCCTATCTCTGGTCGAAAGACCTCGCTCTTATTCACCTTAGGTTTTCTGATATTCCTTTCCCTCTTTGGGATAAATATATTGGTGGCGACTCTGTTCATTTTCGCGAGCGTGCGACAAAAGGAGCATATTCAAGAGTAAAAAAAAATCTTCAAGAACTCAAGATCGGTTTTGGATATTGAAGGTGTTTCAAAGGATTCTGAGCATTGCTACACGTTCATTGGTGTTTGCTGAAGTTATCTGGATACTTACACGACCTCAGCACCCCCAGAACAATCTCCGAAAGCTCACGGTATGTCGCAAAAAACTTGAGTTCGGGTACCACGAATCATGCATTCTATGTGAATTTTATTTGTGTATTATTGCTTAGGGTGGTGTATGATTAATTCTGGACGTTTAATTGGGTTTTTGTACGTGTTTGCCCTTAATTGCCATGTTAGGGTTTTTGGTAGAAATTTTAGGGTTATGTGATTTGGCACGAATTAAGGTCTAAAATAGGCATAATTGAAGTCGTCTGTACAAGACGAAGCGAACCGGGGTTTTAATTTTGATTTTGATGTATGTTTGGGGGGTTTTCGTGATAGGTAGGTGTAATAGACACAGGTTTTTACAGCTTGCTTGTAAAAGCGCTGTAAAAGAGTATTTACAGGGTTTTGTTGAAGAAGATGATGAGGTGGCATGATACGGTTGGCCCATTTAAATTTTCGCGCTTGTTTTCCTGGCTACCTGGCAATGACCATATATTTTTCTTGTCATCCATGTTATGAACAACTAACCATGTTAGTTGAAGTGGTGAGTCGCGCGTTGTGTTTATCCAAGGGTCCAGGGTTCGATCCCTGACCCTTTCTATATTTTTTTACAAATTGTCTCCTCTGATCCCATGCGCGCACAACCACAGGATTCACCATGTGCCCACATGATCCAGCCATAGGATCATCCTTCATCCTAGATCAAACGCCCCATATTTGGTCCCCATACAATAAACCTTTAGTCCAACCACACTGAATCAAATTCTCTAATTCCTAGTTTATTTTAATTATTTAACTATAATTATTTAATTAACTTTTTAATGTTTATTTATATTTATAATCTAATTTTTTAATTATATTAAAATATAATAAACATTAAAATTAAATTTATTATTCGTTTCGGTTAAATTTATTGATCGCGATGGGTAATAATCGATTATCTAATTATCTAATTGATTAATTTCAAATGGGATTTTATTTTGCTAAAAGGTTTTAACCATCTTATTGGTTACGATGATTAGCATATTTCTCTTTATCGAATTCGTTATTATTTTTAATCAAATCTATTGATTACGAGAGGTAACGATAAAATTAATAATTTAATTTTTAAAATACACTTATTTGCTATTAGTGATAATCGAATCTATCGATTAGAATTGTTAGCAATCCTTTACTAACCTATTAATTATGGTGATCAAACCCATTGATCATTGCGATTAATAGTGCATATTTAAAACCAGGGTTGTACGCCAAACTTTAAAACACTTTTCATCTTCAAGACTACAGATTTTCAACACTTCGATAGGGTAACTCAAAATACCTTCAAATATATTCATATCAATTCTAAGGCGTACAACCCTGCCCCGAACTACGTTGACTCTGATCCTCCATAAGGAGGTACGTAGGCACTTGGCAACAAGGCGAGTCCCCTTCCCCAAAATCTCACTTTTCACCCTATTCATTTCCTTAGCTATAAACCTTAACACATATAGCCATAAACCTTTGCCTTAAACTCAAAACCTTAGGAAAGGGGTAAGGGTGCCTAACACCTTCCCTTAACCCGAATATAATAACTTACCCAGAATTCTCTAAAACTTCGTAGGGTTTCCTATTCGCCCTGGTAGAATAGGTGGCGACTCTAAAATCTATATTTTTAGGGCAGGTTGCTACACACAATTACTGCAATATTCATTGTTCTGGACCGACCCAATTTATCTAATTGGGCCAATCCAGCCTTCGGCCCAAGACACTTTAGACCACGCGTGTCAAGTTCCGCCCGATCGCTCCGGGAAAACTCATAAGACAGCCGACCACGAGGGACCCTCGTGCCCGACAAACAACCAGTTCGCGTGTCACCTAAATATCCGCCTCAGAAGCAGGAGTCGAATCCGCACAAGAACATCTTATAAATAGCCCTCTCCACACAGAGGGCAAGGTAATCTTTTCCACCCCCAAATTCTCTCACTTTGTTGTACCTTGTGAAATACATACTTACTTTGGCATCGGAGTGCCTTGCAGGTACAACCCATTTTTTCCATCAATCATCCCGAACTTCAAGCCTTCATTGTTGTTGGCCATCTGATCTGCTCGGTAAGATCAGTCATAAAGATCATTTGTGATTCTACTCCGAGTGTTATAATCATTCTTTCTATAAGGTGATTTCTTTCCTAAGCTGTAAATTGTTCGCTTTAATCTGTGCAGCAGATTCAACTTCAACAATATTACGTGTTCCTTTTGATCCTCAAATTTCTTACCGTCAGTATGTTCGGTTGATCCAAAAGGAGCAACAAAATGTCCTCGGTCAAAATGTTAGCTATCTTTTTCAACATTAAGAAGAAAATCATCATTTGTTGCCAACATTTGAAGTGACATCTCTCAAACATGAACGGTTTATCAAAGAAAGTATCTGCATAACTACCAATAATTTCTTCAGTAGCCATGGCAATTCGAAACGTCTTAAAATTGTTGGATCACAATTTTAACAAGTTTGCCACTAAAGAAATTACCGGGTCGAGTCGCGGATTGGTACGTTTTCTTTAAGACGTTTCGCGGTACTGCCAAAATTATGCAAAGCAGCTCTTAATAATCACTACGCCTCCAGGATAAAACAGCTCAGTTCTATACTATACAATTACCACTTGCACGGTAGATAATCGATCTAGAAATACACCCTCAGATGGTACTAGGACCATTCAAATACGGTATAAATACCATCTTAGTATCTGGTTTGACCAGTCGTAGTAATTTCTCAAACCAAGAGAAATTCAAATAATTCTCTAAATAGAATCCAAGAAAAATTTATACTTGAAAATTTCTCAACTCAAACGAGGAGAAATTAACATTATTCTCTAAGGAGAATTCAAGAAAATACTCAGAAAATTCAACGAATAGAAAGAAAGGAGGAGAAGTTGGCGCTTCAACAATTCGAAAGACGCATAGTTAGGAGAATGAGGAAGGAAAAACTCAAAATAAGTTTTTGGTGTGTTTTGAAAAGAAACAAGTGACTTCATTATATAATGAAATAAACTAGCCAAAATTTTTAATCTAAACAATGTGGGACTAAGGAGTTTTTGCAACTAACATACAATGTGGAACTTGACTTAATAAACTTTTTTAATTCATCTCATGTAATACATACACAATATTCCAACAAAATATAATATGTCTATCTCAACATGACATAACAAAACAATTTGATATTGATTGATATTTCACTATAAAAAATTGAATATCAATGAACAGAGGCACGTTAAGTAAACTCATTAAATTTAAATTCATCTCTACTAAGATCATGCATTCTCCTGTTATAAAATACATCTTTTATATAAGCATTAAAAAGTTTAAAACTTAAAGATAAAAGTGAATGTTTTGGGGTCTCATTATTAGGTCTGAAACGGTGAACGACACCTCAAAAATAAGACTTGAATTCTCATTATTATATTTGTCCAAATGGATAAGTATAACTTTAATATCTCTCTGAAACAAAACATCTATACAAGTGTTCAACCAATAGATATGCTATTCTTCAACTTGTCGACATACCAAAACCATGAGAATATTACATTTAATATGAACACAATAAAAATGATTTCAAATAGTGAAGAAGAAAATTAAAGTACCCACCGATAACAATCTTGCAAGTCCAAACTCCAAAGTACTAGTTCCGAAGCATTGGTTGATTATTATATTTTTCTTTCCATCTATAAGGCACCGTTTTATTAAACTTAAAGGTATACGATTTGTTAAGAACATTGTGACAAAAATGACAAGTGTCCTACCACCTGTACAAGAAAGCACACATGCTACACCTTGTTAACTGACACGTGTCTGCAAAATTCTAACCATCTTTCGAAATCTCTATTTATAGCTTCACAATGTCACATTCAAGCTCACAAAACAAAAATACTGTAAAGTTGGATTCGGTGCAAAAGCAAATAAAGAAAGAGATTCTACAAGCTTCTCAAGTATGGCTTCTGTGGGGAGAAATGTTCTAGCTCCATTGCTGTTTCTGAACTTGCTCATGTATTTGATTGTTCTTGGTTTTGCTAGTTGGTGTCTCAATAGGCTCATCAATGGCCAAACTTATCACCCAAGTAAGTACACTAAAAAACGACTCATTTTGTTCATGTGTCTAGACAGTAGTAGCTTGATTTGAGTTCATTTTGTGTATGTTGTTTTATGTTTCAGGTTTTGGTGGAAATGGTGCTACCTCGTTCTTCTTGATCTTTTCCGTATTAGCTTCTGTTCTTGGTATTGTGTCGAAATTCATAGGTGGAAATCACATCAGGGCATGGAGGAGTGACAGTTTAGCATCTGCTGGAGCTACTTCAGTTGTTGCTTGGGCTGTTACTGCTCTAGCCATGGGGTATATTACTAAACCTTTCTCAATATTTTGAAATACTGACACAGATACCAGATACGACGTCTGACACCAGACGCTAACACCAGATACTGTGTGTTGTGAATAGGTTGGCTTGCAAGGAGATACACATAGGAGGACACAGAGGGTGGAGGCTGAAGATGGTGGAAGCTTTCATAATCATACTGACATTCACACAATTGTTGTATTTGTTGCTGATCCATGCAGGGCTATATAATACCAGATATGGTCCGGGTTATCGTGACACTGACTATGGTGTTGGAGGAGGAACTACTGGTGATCCTATGCATAAGGGTGTTCCTGCTACTCGTGTTTAATAATCAACATTATAATCTATAGTTACAAGTTTGTTTCTTGTTTAGTTTTAATAATGTTGTAGTTTCCTAGTCTGGACTATGTTCCTGTTTTATGTTTATTTTGGATGGATCAGTTGTTCCTTGTATGAAGGAGTGTCAGTTTGTAGCATTGCATTGTGTATACTGAGGGCTGCAATTTATTAGTATGTATTTCCTTCTTTTTTTGTTATGTATTTCCTTCTTTTTTTGTTATTCTTTTTATGGTTAAAAAATAAATTAGTAAATGATTGAATCACTATTAATGAATGAAGTAATATAACAGGAGGAGAAAAAAAAAAAGAAAATTCTTAGGAAGATACATAGATTCAATTAAAAAAAATTAAAATTTAAATAATTAGATTTTTTTTCTTTCTTATTGGTTTCTACTAGGTATATTGGTTTCTACTAAGAATATGGAATTTGGATTTAGGTTTTTAGGAACTTGGATTTAGATTTTTAAAAAAATAGAAAAATGGTGATCGTGGCCAAAGAAATGAACTACTTCAATTTTGTCCATTAGAGCAGGGCGGGTCCAACCATTTTAGAGGCTTAATGAGGTCTAAATAAAAAAAAATAGGTCTTTTTTAAACCCAAATTTTTGAGCTCGGCCATTGGGCCGGCCCTGCATTAGAGTTGTCCATTAGAGAATGTGTGTTGCTTTACAATCATAAAGCAATCAAGAGACTTATTTGTGATTGAATGTGATATATTTTTAAAATCAAACTTTATAATAATAATAATACCTTCATATTAACAAGTAATAATAATATAATAATAATAAGATTAACTTCATATTATTAAGTAATAATAATAGTAAATATTATGGTAAGGTAAGGTGTGTATAGATTGTGCAGATAAATATTCTTACCGTCTATGTTAAAAGATAAATTCAACTATCTTAATTGTGCAGTATTTTATTGTATCTTATATTGTAAGGATAAGTATTCTTAGGATTTATTTGACATTTTTTGAAAAATAATTTTATATAGAATTATATTTTATATTTTTTGAAAAAATATTTTTGTATTTTTAATTATTAATTTTTAGAATACTATAAAACTTTTGTAGTTTTTTAAAAAATTTCAATACTCTCTTTTTGAGTTTCTTTTAAATTAGGAAATTCCGATGTTATACAAAAAAAATCTATAATTTTTCTAACCAAAATTTTTATATTCTTTTTATTTAATCTTTCCTATTTTTTTTAAAGTACTTCTATGCATTTTTCTTCAACTTTCAAAAGATAAATTTTAGAATTGCAAGAGAAATATAGATGAACGAAAATTTTAGTTATAAGGGAGTACAATCCCTTATAAAGGGAAATCACACAAGCTGTATAGCAAACTAATGTATAACTAACTAACGGACACATCACAATTCACAAGAGACATGAATCTAGTGTAAGATTGTCTTTTAAAACCATAACATATCATTACTTGTACCCTTCATAGCATAGTCTTTTAAAACCATCACATATGTACACCGCATAGCATAATCTTTGAGTTTCACAGGTGAGCTGGTGATATACGTTTGGCTTAGTGTTTACTGGCCAAATTTCATCAATCTTATTGGGCTCATATAAGCGGTTCCTGATAAAGAGTGGTTATTAAATATTAGTTAGATATTTAGTTAGTATTTTAATATAATAATTAGTATTATTTAAGTTAGTTTATTAGTGGTACTTTTATTATATTTTAGTTGGACTTTTCAATTATCAATTAAGTGGGCTTTTAGTGTTTAGGCTTTTTGTTAGATTATTCATTTGTGACATTATATAATGTAGTGTCTTTGACACATTTGAGATATCAAAGAAATGAAATGAAGTTTAATTTTTCTAGTTAGTTTTTATCTTCTTTTATTTTACAGCTTTTATTAGTCTTTCTCAAATTTTGTTAGGGTTTAGAGTTAACTTCCTAACAGTTCCTCTCTAGTAAACAAAGGGGATGTATGTAACCATACCATTAAAGTTATTCCACGAGAGGGGTGATTGTCGACTGAATCAAAGGGTAGAAGATTAATTTCGGTCGACTAAATCGAAGGGTAGAAGATCATTTTCTGTTGGATCGAGTCCTAGATGCAATTTAAGGACAGAGCAATGAAAAACAGTGAATTTTTATAACTTCAAGGGAGTTCTACTAACTTATAAGCTACCTCGCTGATATTTTAACACACCATAGAAAAGCTTGATGGCTTACTATTGGTCACAAGTTGGAAGCTTGATAATCAGGTTGTGGGCAAAAGGGTCTCTTCGGACCACTATCCCGTGTGGTTGAAATCTAGTGGGTGTGACTGGGAGCCTAAACCTTTTAGGTTTAATAATGGGTGGTACAAACACGAAGCCTTTGATTTATTTGTGAAGAAGGAATGGAGTTTGTTATCTGTTAAAGGGAAAGGAGACTTTGTGTTGTATGAGAAATTAAAAAGACTAAAGTTGAAGCTAAAAGGGTGGAACAGAGAAGTTTTTGAAGGTGGACTACGAGAAAGCCTATGATTGCGTTAGTTGGGACTATTTAAGATTCGTCATGAAGAAGATGGGCTTTGGTAATAAGTGGATTAAATGGATGGAGGCAAGTGTCTTTGCGAACTCTATGGTTGTCATTGTGAACGGGAGTTGTACGAAAGACTTCAAGGTTGAATGTGGCTTACGGCAAGGAGATCCTCTTTCTCCCTTGTTGTTCGTTATCGTTATGGAAGGTTTAACAAGAGTGTTGGAGAGAGCATCGGAGCTAGGCGAGTATAATGGATTTCAGTTCGGAGATAACAATAATGTAGACATCCTTCATTTTATGGACGACACCCTAATCTTTGGCGATGGAGGTGTTCAGAATTTGTGGAGTTTGAAGGCAATATTCAGGGGGTTCGAACTTATGTTCGGCCTTAAAGTTAATTTTTGTAAGAGTAACATTTATGGAATTAATTTGAGTGATAGAATCCTTCAGATGTCGTCGTCTTTTTTGACTTGTGGTATAGGTGTGTTATCGTTCAAACTTTTGGGCGTTATGGTGGGAGATAGTCAGGGAAGGTGGGTATGTGGAAAGAAATCGTAAAAGATGTGAGGAGAAGGCTAGATAAATGGATAGGGAGGTTTCTGTCTATAGGAGGGGGAGTGGTTTTGATTAATTCAACTCTAAATGCCATTCCCCTATATTGGCTCTTGTTTTATCTTGCCCCTAAGAAGGTTTTAAACGAGATCATAAGTATCCAAAGAAGGTTCTTGTCGAGGGGGTGGAAGGAGGTAGGTGTATCAATTCGGTTAGTTGGCGTAACATGTGTAAACCGAAATAAGAATAAGGGTTGTGTACTAGAGATGTTGAGAGTATGAATGTTTCGCTCCTAATGAAATGGAAGTGGAGAATTTTATCAGAGGAAAACGCGATTTGGTCAAATTTGCTAAAGCATAGATATTGTAATCCGGCTGTTAAGATGCTTGTTAAAGATAAGAGAGTTATAGCAAAGGGTGATTCGATATGGCGGCGTGATTTAATAATGATTAATGACAGTGAAGGTTCGAAGGGCCCTTTTGTATCCCATTTGTTTCAGTGCAGGGTCAAAATGGAGAATTAATGTCCTTCTGGTTCAGTAGGTGGGCGGGAAATTGATCGGTAAAATAGCAAGTGTACTATTTTCACCGATGTAGTTATAATAAGTTTACCCCAAGTATCGATCTCGAGGAATCCGTAGGAAATACAAGTTATTATAATGCGTCAATTAAACAAAAGAGAATAGGGGTGTTGTTTTAATGATCAATAAAATAAGTTGAAGTAATACAAATATTGCTGAAATTAAAGTTGAGCTTTTTATAATATGAGAATAATGCCAAGGTAAGGTGTGTGATTTACTCTATAACTCCTCTGGATTAAGATCTCTTTAACAAGTTCATGGCATTCAATTATTTATTCTTAAGGATGTTTTCCTAAGTCCTTAGTGAAAACCTTTTGGTTTATAATCCTATTACCTAAGTCCTTAGAGACATAGGAGAAAACCAAATCTGAGATTAATCAAGAATTTCTAAATAACCTTACGGTATCCCTAATCCTAGGTGATAACTATAAGGTTCAATTGTATACAAACCTTAACAATCGTAGTCCTACAAATTGTTAACCACAAAACAATCCTTATTGATCCAATAAAGAAAGCATTAAAAACATTATACAATCGAATTGAATACTACGAACATTTTATTAACGACATACCAAATCCAGAGTTATCACAGATCAAATCAGGGACACCCCCTAGCATTGGGGGGTTTAGCCTCTCATAATATTCAAGAAACACAAAGCAAAGAATTTAGACATTACAAAGATAATTGGAAACTTTGATCTTCAATGGTTTCCACCGTTGAATCTCTCCGTCTCCGAAACCCTTGATGAAGCTATCTTCTCCTCTTTCTGGAATTCTATCGTATGATGAAAAAAGTACCCTACTCCCCTTTCACAGCTTTGTTTAAGTAGTTTCAGTATTAGTCTCAGCACAAAGTCTAAAATTCCCTTAATGACCGGAAAGCTGGCAAAAGATCACAAAATAGAAGTTTTCTACGTAACCATCTACACGAGCTGTGTAGATTCACACGGGTACCCGTGTAGATCTCCTGACTTTAGTGGTTGTAACTTCTTGCTCCAGACACATCAACACGGGCCATGTTAATTTACACGGGCGGCCGTGTTGATTCACTGAATTGGCTCTTTTTGACTTCCCTCCTTAAGCCTTCAACACGGGCCGTGTTAACTTACACGGGTGCCCGTGTTAACCTTCTGATTCTTCACAAACTCCCATCTTTTGGCCTTCCAGCATCCCCACAGTCTGACTATTATTTCCTTGCTCCACGGCATCAATCTGAAACACTAACAATACCACACGCAGGCATAAAAAGGGTCTTTTGACAAAATCATCACCAAAATGCAATGAAATACTATGAATTAATAATTAAAGTAAACTTAACTTAAAAGCAATAAAAACAACCAACTGTGTTATCGAATTGATGAATTTTCGCCGGATGAAGGACCGAAACTTACATAGAAATGGTGACCGATCAAAAATCAAGCTATTTCGAAAGCATAATTGGAGTTGTATGCTAAAGCCTTTTTGCCGTACATGTTTGTTGCGAAGGCAGGTTTTTGGGAAGGTTCGGATTGGGTGTGGGACGTTAACAATTGGTTGACAGAGGCAGGGGTTTGAAGATCACGACTTGCTGCGAACCTTAACAGATGAGATTCAGCAGTTCAAACCAGAGCAATTCGTCAAGGACGTATGTTATTGGGTCGCGGATGAAGAAAAAGGCTTCTCTGTTAAAGGGTGTGCTGCAGAATTTAGAAGAGCAACGGTTGTGTGTTTTGTTTTAATACTATAGAGAATTCCAATCACCTGTTCGAATCGTGTCCATTCACGAGAAGGATTTGGAACAAAGTTGGAGAGTGTGGATAGGGGTCACGGTTCCTTTGGCGAATGTTGAGTTGAGGAATTTTTTGGATTGTTTTGACAAAATTAAGGCGGTAGACGAAAGATTAACTGTATGGGTAATTTGGCTAGAGGTTTTCTGGAACTTGTGGGTGATGAGAAATGCTATCTTGTGCAGAGGTAATATTTTTAACTTTGACGAGTATTTTAGCGCTATTGTGCTCGTTTTTTGGAAGTTGTTTAGGTCAGTTAATGCTTCATCTGTGCCTTATAATTTTCACTATTAGAATATTTTACCTCTCTCTTGTATTAAGAGGTAAATGTGTGAACCGTTGTATCTTTTTGTGATTAATACCATTACTTATTGAAGAAAAAAACTATACTTTTTTCCACAATATATGTCTATATGGTTAAGACATTGACCTTCATTCCCATCTCTACACCTAGGGTTGGCCCAAAACATTTTGAGGCCAAAGTAAAATAAATTTAAAATATTTTTAAAATAATATTTTGTATAACGGGTGTGGGCGTGGGTGTTGTTTTGCCACCCGAATAAATTTTGGGTTTGGATTTAGGTGGTGATTTCAAATGCGAATTTGAGTAGTGTGAAACTCGCACCCAACCCTACTCGTTGTCATCCCTAAATCACACATGTTGATATTTTGTGTAACTAATGTGTGTTATATAAACACTTAAACTTACTTCAACCCAAGCAATTTGGGACTTCTTTCCTCAATCTTGAAGCATGCACCATCATCTTTCTCAATTTCTTTTCCTTTCTGCACCATCATGTTGAACCTTGTTGATCCAAGGTTTGGGGGAAGGTATCCAAAAGAAGTTTGTTTTCTATCACTCTGGCCTAAGTACCTTTTTCTGTGAAAGCATTTCTGGGACAACTATTTTCTCTGAAGATCTTCATGAAGGACGGTGAATGTTGTTTAAAATGCAAGCTAACTGCAAACCTGCACACAATCCAAAGGATTTTGCATAATAATCTAGAGATCTTTTCTTTCTCAAGGCCAAAAGTGGATAGAACCATAGTCGGTTGGATTTTCATGCAATTAAGGTTAAAAGGCTTTGTTACTGGTTGGGTAGGAAATGGATTCTTCTGCTATCATTTTTTCCATCCTGCACGGCATAGGAGAATCCAGCGCACAACAACCTCGGGCAGCTGCCCAGGCTCCCCATCTTCTCACCTTTCATTTTCACTCACCTTCTTTTCTCTAAAACTCTTCCATTTTCACTCACCTTCTTCTCTTCCCCTTTCACCCTTTTCTTTTATCATGCCTCCCAAATCAAAGGTACTTAAAATCATTTCAAACCCTTTTCTTAATGTTTTATGGAATATTTTGTTATTTAATGAAGAGTTTCAAAAATTTATAAAAATTGGGTTAGAAAGAGACAAATGGTATGATGTTAAGGTTTACAAAAGGACAAATGCTAGAGACATGTAAGAATTGGGTTGATGATTGTTGTTGTTGCAAGTTGTGGTTTATAAATCGGTATCAAATTGTTGTCGTTACCATCATTTTGTAACTTGCATACTAAGTGTTTGTTAAATTGCTTCAACCAAGTTTCTTTTCCTTTTTCGCTTCTGTTTCTAATTGAATTGTTGTTATTGATTGATTCACTTGCTGAACTTGTGAAGGAAGGAAGAAATTATTGAAGCAAGCTCTTTTATTCTGGAGTCATATCTGCCATGTGATAGTGTCGAGATTTTGAAGCAAGCTCTTTTAAACAACAAAGTGAGTTACAACTTACAAGCTCTACCTTGCTCAGCTTGTTGTTTAGTTGAACTTAGTAAATATGTGTGATATGCTCTGGTTTATTATGAACTTGTGATATGTTTTGTTGCAATGATTTACTAGGTTGATGCGTATTATTACCACAGTTTGATTCTTGACGAGGGAAATACAGAAAAATCACACGGGATGGTGGTGGCTGCATTGCAAGCAGCAGATGAAGACTTAAAAGAAAGCAATAAGTTATGTGAGGCATTCAATGTGGCTCCTCCATTTTTAAGGTTATCTATTGTCTTCCTTTTTACATGATGATATGCTTATCGCGCACACGAAAGCTGTGTGATTGTGTTTATAACAAGCTTACAATATTTTAGCAATATCTTATGGTATACTTGTAGAGAAAGACACATGTTTCAAGAACTTGTGATCCTTACTTATTTTTTGCAAGAGCCTTTAATAATTTTTTAAGAACGTTTATCTGTTACGGTTCATCAAAAAAATATTATATCAAATACTGTCTTGGTATAAAATTATGAATCCGATGAAAACTTGCCCAAACTTCATAATTTTTCTGGTTTCGCCAGTGCTCCACGGTAAACCTCACTCCTATTCTCCGCTAAGGGACGGTGGTTCCATTTGGATAAAAGTTTATACATATGTGCATTGTAGTTTGTTACCTTTTTTCAAAGACGGGCTTAAAAAAATATTTAATTTTAACTAGACAAAAAAAATATGTGTACACAAAAGGGAATGACACACTTTCATTGCCATGCTTTCGTTGCAGTTTCTCAATCATACAATATTGGAGGTATTTGTTTCAATTTTAACAGCATCAACAAACTCATGGCAATAGTTATATATTTAAAGTCCCACATTGATTGTTCTATAAAAAAAACTTTAGTCTTTATATAGCTTTTAAAAAGACAATTCAATAAACACTTGTAGTTGGAGACCAAAGCACTTAGAGGTTGTAGCATTGGGTCCAAATCATTAGCCCATAATTTTTTTTAAATAATTTTTAAATAATTTTTAAAATATATTCATAAAAGCTTTAATTTAATTAAATAAATATTAAATAATAAATTATCCTAGTCATAATTGCCAACTCATTAAAATATTTTTTTAACTTAATAATCACTGTCACGTATACAAAAATTGGAGGAGGACAGGAAAATTCCAAGTGAGGTAAAGTTTAGGAATTTAAAAGTTAGCTTTTAAAATAGAAGGTTTAAAACTTAAAAATTTTAAAAATAGGGGGACCAAAAGTGTATTTAAGACATTTTTTAAAATATGGCATAATGTAAAAAACGTGGAGCATCAGAATAAAAACTCATGTTGAGTCAGTTGCAGGTCACGTTCTTCACCACTCAGTCACCATATTTTTTTGTAATGTTTTTTTTAAATGTTTTTTTGTAAATTATGGCATCTGAAATCGCCATAATCACACTTCTTGAACCGCCACACACTACTACAAAATATACCTATTATAACATGTTATTACCTCTATTATTCAATCGAACGAAGTAATAGTTGTTATTTAGGCGTTTGCATTTTATTTTATTTATTAGAAGACATATCACTACGGTCCACAATAATAACCATGGTGATATGTTAAGGCTTACAGATTTCGAACATTTTTTCATTTTTCTATTTTTTCTATAAAAAACAAAAAGGTGTGTCCCTTAATTTCTATAGTTATTTATTTAAAAATTGAAAAACTTTTTCACCACGGTTGTATTAATCAACTATGATTATATGTTCCCTAAAATTAATTTGTTTCACTACGGTTGATCTTTTCAACCGTGGTGAAATGTGTTTCTTTAAAATTAAAACATATCAGGTTTAGTTTATTTCGTTCATAACACAAGTGTTCTAGCGAAGACACGTGAAAGTGATAGTGAAACAAACAAAATCTTTATCATTTCTTGGAACATCCAAACTTTATCACCTCTCATTCATTTCTTGGAACATCCAAACTCCAAGAAGCTAGCGTACACGAAAATCATTTCTTGGTATCTTCCTCTTCTTAAATTTATGGCATGTTCTCTATTTCATCACCTTTATCACCATTCATGTTAAGTTTTAGGTTTTGATGTTGTTAAATGAAAGTCAATAACAAAGCCATATTAGTATGTAGTGTGTGTATGAACCTCTAGTATGTTGAGGAATGTAAGTAGCTGCAAGCATATGTGAGAGTGTTGTTGTATATACGTGTATCCATCATATAACCATATTATTATGTTGTGTGTGTAGCATTGGTGTGCCATTCACATTAGTGTTGTTGTGATTGAGTGGTTTGAGTTTGTTTTTATTACTACTACAAAAAACACATATAATGACGGACGCGAAATGCGTTTGATGTCGGTTATGGAAGCGAGGTAAACAAGGGTGTCATAAAAGGTTACCTCTTATCACCTCGGTTATTAAAATTTCGAGGGGTTAAGTTAACTGCATGAGGTTTTGATTCCCAACGTCAACATTTTTATTGTTTTCATAACTAGGTAGCACACCCAATATTAACACTCGGTGTTTTCAAGAACCGAGGTAATATATCAATATTCTTATATCGGTTTATTTTAGAAACCGAGGGGTTATGGTTTTTTTCTACTATCGTCTGCACTTGAATTACAGAACCATATTACAGAATACAGAATCATATTTTGCAGATTCCTAAAACATAGACATTGTACACTTTACCTGTTCCTCAATTTGAAACAGAAATATTCATTGATTAACTCCAAATGCAAACCCAAAATGGCACACACTTTATAATTTTACATCAAAACTAAAACAAATGATTAAGAAACAAAATCAAAAAAGCATTTACTTACTAATTTTCTCATATGCCTTTTCATGATCACAACGAATAGCATGTACGTCATCTAAATCATTTTTTTCAGATGATTGACTTACACGTGTTGCTAAATAAGGAGTCTCATAGTTAAAATATTGATTTTCATCAGTACTATCAGGAAGATGTTTTCCCTAAAGAACAATTAACCATCTAGTCTTAGATGGATCAGTGACATAAAAAACTTTTTTTGCTTGGTTTAAAATGATGAATGGTTCGTTCTTGTAAGTTTCCTTTCGAAGATTAACCTTTGTGAATCCTAATTCATCGGTTTCTACACCAGTTTTACTGTCAATTCACCTGCACTTAAATAAAGGCACTTTAAAAGAAACATAGTCAATCTCCAAAATCTCCTCAATGATCCTAAAGGAAGCTCTAGATGTTAGGACGAGATTGTTATCTTTGGAACTAGAAAAGTACATGGATTCATCCTCAACCATAACACCACTATTTTGCATTGTACTAAGATCATCCTTTGATTTTGTACAGAACGAATATTTTCTAATGTCGTATGCACTCCAATTAATTACATTAAACTTAGGCATATGTGACAACCATTTACAATTATCTGATGCACCGCTCACATTAGAAATACTTTCATTAAACCAATCTATGAAAGTTCTGTTATGCTTCGTCAACAACCATTTTTCATTCATCCGGGGTATTTTTCCTTTATAAGAGCTTTGTGTGCGGTCAAGTAAGGATCAACTTCACTAAGGTTATTCAATATATACAAATGTTCTTGAAGAACTACTTTTCGACTAAATGTGTTAACATTTAAACCTTGAATATTTCTACCATCATAAAACCCTTCATGACGAGACTCGAAAACTCCTATAAGGTTCTCATCTGACAAATAGTTTGTACAAAACTCAATAGCTTCTTCTATGATGTACCTTTCTACGATCGAAGCTACAGGACAGTGATAATTCTTTGTATACCCTTTGAAAATCTTCATGTAACGCTCTACCGGATACATCAACCGCAAATAAATTGGACCACAAATCTCCCTTACTAGATGAACATCTCTATTTGGCACAAGATAATTGCAGCTTCGTGTTCCAATTCATCTAAATTTTCAGGTTCTAAAGCTTTACTATATATAACGTTGAAGAATAAGCACAATCTGATTATAGTCATCCTTAAATTTCTTGGTAAGATGCCACGGATAGCCACTGGCAAAAGTTGTTGCATCAAGATATGACAATCTTGAGATTTTAATCCAATAATTTTTTATCATTCTCTGACACAAGTTTCTTCACATTTGATGAGTACCATTGGGGAATTTCGATACCCTGCAAACAATCGCAAAAACTTTTTTTTCTTTTTTAGACAGAGTGTGACATGCTGGGGGCAAATAAGTTATATTAGTTTCCTACTTCTATTAGGGCTAATTCTTGCTGTATACCCATCACAGCCATATCTTCGCGATATTTCTTAGTATCTTGTGTCTTACCTTTAATATTGAGAAGTGTTCCAATAAAACTATCACATACATTTTTCTCCACGTGCGTCACATCAAGACAATGTCTTACATCAAGACTAGAACAATATGGAAGATCAAAGAACACCGACCTCTTTTTCCAAGAATTTTTCTCTACAGGATTTTTTTTGTTTCTTTCCAAAGACAGCTTTAATGTGTTTTTATCTTCTATAAACTTCCTTCCCGGTTAAGGGTTTTGGAGCGATAACAAACTTCTGCTCTCCATTAAAAGTCTTGTGCAATCTATGATATAGATGATTAGGTCTTAGAAATCTTCGATGCATGAGATAAATTATCTTTTTTCCTTTTGATAATTGGTGGTGACATGTATCAACTTCACATATAGGACACACTTTATGACCCTTGACTGTACCCAGACAAATTACCATATACAGGAAAGTCATTGATTATGAAAAACAACATGGTACGCAACTTAAAGTTATCACATGTATATGCACCATCAACATCAACACCTTCCTCCCACAAAAGTCTTAAATCTTCAATCAATGGTGAAAAATAAACATCGATGTCGTTCCCTGGTTGTTTTGGATTCGAGATCATCATCGATAGCATCATATACTTGTGCCTCATGCACAACAATGGATATGGGTTGTAAATTAAGAAAAAAAATAGGCCATGACATATGGTTAGTATTCAAATTACCAAAAGGGTTCATTCCATTGGTGGCAAGTCCAATCATAAGGTTCCTCGGTTCAATAGCAAAATTTGGAAATAAGGAATCAATTTTCTTCCATTGCAATGAATCAGTTACATGGAGAATTTTTCCATCACTCATTTTTTCATCTGCATGCCATCTAGTATTCTTTGTGTCACTGACATTTGCAAATAATCTCTTGAACCTTGGAATTATCGGTAGGTACCATATCACCTTGACAGAAACACCCTTGCTGGTTGCATCATAATTGTTATCAACGCCATTGTCCTTCTGTTTGTAGCGTGGCATCCCACACCTCGGGCACTCGTTCAAGTTTTCAAACTCTTTCCTATATAAAATGCAATCATTACAACAAGCATGTATTTTGACATAGTCCAAATCCATTGGACACAATATCTTCTTGGCCTCATAAGTACTGGCAACGTGTTACCTTCAGGAAGCATTTCTTTCAAAAATTCAAGTAATCCATTGAAACTTTTATTCATCCACCCACCTCTTGCCTTAAGATTAAATAGTCTTAGCACGGTTGACAATCTTATAAAACCTTTAAATCCCGAGTACAATGAATCTTCCATGCCTCTTCGCAAAGTATCTACCATATTAGCTTTTTTAAAAGCATCGACTCCAATATCATGAATGATGTCTTCTAGACTATCAGTCATACATTCATCATCTTCATCTGTTTGTGACAAAGGTCTCTTTTTTGTCCCTTCACCATGCCTTACCCATTTTCGTGTAATTTTGAATAATTCCATCACAACCACAATGATTGAATATAACATCCCTTGGATGTTTTTTTCGTATTATAGCAATTCGTACAAGGACACCAAAAAATCCCATTGTTGTTAGGAAAGTTTTTTTCAGCGAAATCAAGAAATTATAACAATCATTTCTCATACTCGCTACTTAATCTATTGGCTTTCATCCAACTACGATCCATAATCAAATAAAGCTTCTGAAAATAAAATAAAAAAGAGTACAAAAATATAGCTTCTCAACAACAACAACAACAACGATAAAACAATGTGCGAAGAACAACAAGAACAACAGTAATAGAGAACAACAAGAACAACAGCATTGGAGAACAACAAGAATAACAAGAACGTACCACAAAGCTTCTTGGAGATGAAATGTTGTTTCCTTGGCTAGGCTCCTTGGAGAAGAAGTTTTCTTTCGTTGGCTAAGCTCCAGAAGAAGTGTTCTTTCGTTAGAGCTCGAAAACTGAATTAGATGGACACAGGAGTCAAAATTAAAAGAAACTTTATCTCGGTTAAACTTAAAAACTGAGGTAGATTAGCTGACGTAAAATATATAAAAAAAATGCGCCTTTTTGGTCGCAAAAAGAATAAAAAATTAGGGAGTGTCTATCTTGGTTTAAAAAAAAACGAGGTAACATATCATACATAAAATCTAGGAAACATAATTACACCTTTTTGGTTCCATATATAATATTAAATATCAAGAATTGGGAATCGAACCTCAAACCCTTAGCATATATTTATAACGGATTTATAAATATCCGAGGTAACTGTTTTATTAATATATTTTTTAAAATAAAACAATTCGCTTCATTCACATGTACCTGCGGTTTTGTTTTGTGCGTTGTGAAAGTTTCGTCATAAAAAGTGTTATTTGTTGTAGTGTATGTTGTTAAGAATGTTATATATTATTGTGATTGAGTGATATCAAGATTATTTTATTCTTATTGTTTTTTATATTGTTAAATGATTATACAAGCTTTTGATATAAATTTCAAATTTTATGATGGATCGTTGTTGGATGGAAGTTGATAGATTATGTCCGGTGTATGAGAAGGAGATCTTGAATTCCTTGAATACGTGAAACAAATTCTTCCCAACAGTAATGGTTTCTTTTATTGTCCTTGTGTTAATTATGGAAATATTAAAAAATTTCAAAGAAAGAATATTCCATCACATATGTTGTAATAGAATTTATTAAAATTATACAATATGGACGTAGCATGATGAAGTGGATAAAAATCAAAATGAAATGTCACAAAGACATGAAGTTAATGAAGATATGGAGGATCGACTAGAAGATATGATTTGTGGTATTGTAGAATCTTCTTTAAGGAAACCCCGTATTTATGATACTTTATGTAGTAATAAGGATATATATATATATATAAGGGGTGCACAAGTTGTACACGATTGTCGGTAGTGTTAAAATTATTTAATCTGAAGGAAAAAATGGATGAACGGATAAAAGTTTCACGAAATTTCTTGATTTGCTGAGACAAATGCAACCATAAGATAACAATTTGTCAGATTATTGTTATGAGGCCAAGAAGATATTGTGTCCAATGATTTTAGAGTATATCAAAGTACATGCATGTTGTAACGATTGCATATTATATAAGAAAGAGTATGAAAAATTGGAGCAATGTCCGTAATATGGTGAGTCGCAATACAAGGTGAAGGACAATAGTGGCGATGACTATGACGATGTTAGAAAGAAGCATCCTCCTGCTAAATTGTTATGGTACTTGCCAATAATTTCAAGGTTCAGGAGATTTTTTGTTAATGCGAATGACGCAAAGAATATTAGATGGCATGCAGAGGAAAGAAAATGTGATTGAAACATTCGTCGTGTAGTTGATTCTTTGCAATGAAAGAAAATTGATCTGTTGATTTTGGATTTTGGCCTTGAGCCAAGAAAATTCAGGCTTAAGCTTGCTACGGATATAATGAACCACTTACTAATCATACCAAAGGGGTTTAGAGTATATCAAAGTACATGCATGTCTTAATGATTGCATATTATACATGAAAGAGTATGAAAAATTGGATCAATGTTCGTAATGTGGTGAGTCACGCTGCAAGATGAAAGACAATAGTAGTGATGACTATGACAATGTTAGCAAGAAGCACCCTCCTGCTAAAATGTTATGGTATTTGCCAATAATACCAAGGTTCAAGAGACTTTTTGCTAATGCGAATGATGCAAAGAATATTAGATGGAATGCAGAGGAAAGAAAATGTGATTGAAAATTCTCCATGTAGTTGATTCTTTGTAATGAAAGAAAATTGATTTGTCGTTTCCGGATTTTGGCCTTGAGCCAAGAAACCTTAGGCTTGGATTTTCTAAGGATGGAATGAACCCCTTTGGTAATATGAATATTAATCATACTTCGTGGCTTGTTCTTCTCACAATTTACAATCTATCTCCTTGGTTGTGCATGAAGCACAAATATATGTTGTTATATATGATGATTTTTAGACCAAAACAACCTAGAAACGACATAGATATTTATCTAAGTCCATTAATTGAATATTTAAGAATTTGGTGGGAGGAAGGCGTTGATGTTGATGACGCGTATTCAAGTGAAAAGTTTAAGATGTGTGTCGTATTATTTTGCACAATCAATAACTTTCATGCATATGGTAATTTGGTTGGATACAATGTCAATGGACATAAATCATGTCCTATATGTGAATCTAATGCCTATTTTCACCAAATCCAGTTTGGAAAATAAGACTGTTTACCTTTAGCATCCGAAATTTCTAAAATCCAATCATCCTTATCGTAAATTGCAAAAGGCTTTTAACGGAGAGCAGAAGTTTGATATTTCTCCTAAACACATTCTTCATTGTGATGAAAATCATGATTTAAATTTTGATATTCCTTTGGCTCCTTCTTACGCAACACAAGTGCCTGCTTTATATGAAAAAGTTGATAAAGATGATGAGCATGCTATTCGTAATGATCATGAAGAAGGCATAAGGAAAAAATTAAAAAGTAAATATTTTTTTATTATTTATTCATAATTTATTGTATGTTATAATGTTTAAGGTTATTCTATAACAAGTATTATTATTTGAAAATATAGGTGTTTAAAGTCAAGACACCAAGAGACAAGACACGTTTTTCATGTTGTAGATATTATTTGATATAATGATGTGTAAATTGTATGTTGTTTTGTGACATTTTAGTTTTGATGTAATACAATTTTTGAGCCATTTTCGTTTCCAGCTATGGGTGTGGTTTACAAATGGTTTATGTTGTTGTTTCTGGTCTACTTACGATTCACAAAAATGCAGGTTAAAAAATTGGAAATTTGGTAAAATCAAAAAAATTTATATTAAAAAAACAAATCATTTCACCACGGTTGGTTCTTTTAACCATTGTTATATATATCGCATTATCCAGATTAATAAACGCCAAAAAATTCATTGTTGGGCAACAAACCTAGGACCTTTTAGTTTTTCACTACAGCTGTTTATTACAATCGTGGTTATATGTAACGTGCTTTCCAGTTTATTACCATAGTCAATAGATCGTGGTTGTAAATATCCCACTTACAATCACACGCTACTTTTCCATGGGTCATCAATCGTGGTTATATCTCTTTCTTAACCGTTGTGAAATGTGTTATTCGTGGTATTGACAATTTTCTTAAGTTTGTGGCAATTGATTGCTTCATTTGTGCAATCAATTGCATGATGGTTATGCCAGAAAAATTTGAATGTTGCAAAGGTGACAATCAATTGCATCATTCAAACAATCAATTGCACCCTGTGAATTTTTGAAAATTTATGAATCAATGCTATTTCAAACCAATGCAATTCATCATGAACTTTCCCCAAACATTACAACTAATCAAAGAGGATTGAAAGCCAAATATATCAGATTTTCAAATCACTTCTTTCACATGATTTCATACAAATTCAAATCTTTTTTCAAGTGTTCTTACAACATTAACAATAAAACTTTGTGCATAACTTTCATATCATTCAAAGAGTTTCATTCAAACTTTTTGAACACTTAAGGTTATTATATTTGAACTATACATTGAAATAGAAGATCAATTTATTGTATTGGAATTGATTCAAAAACATTTCATATATTTCAGATCTGTTTTGATCACCAATTGTGTGGTGACAATTATTTGTAACAGAAAGTGACGTGCTTTCTAAAAAGTGTTTTTCTTAAAAGTGGTGTGCTTTTTAAGTATTGTAAATTGAAAGTAGTGTACTTTCTGATTTATGTGAATAAAAAGTGGTGTGCTTTTTAATTGTTGTAAGCAGAAAGTAGTGTACTTTATGGTTTATGTGAGAATCATAGTGTTTGATTATTTTGGAAAAGGTTCTTTGATTTGGGGAGATTAAAAGTCCACCATAAGTTTGGTGTTTATGTTAGAAGATTGTAAGAGAGGTTTTGGTGTGAGGCTTGTACAAAGATCTAACACAATACAATGTAAAAGTATTAGATATATCATTGGTTATAAGGAGAACTAAGGCATATGCTTGTGTCATTTACATTTTTGTTATTTATATTTCTACACTTTTATTTAAAATTCATCAACATATATTCCAAAAAAATAAAAAAACGAACACTTGCATAATAAGAAGAAAAATCTATAAAACCTAATTTTAAAAACCACACACACTTTCTCCCTTATATTTCACTTTGTATATTAAGTATGTGTTTTATTTGTTTGCGTTACTCAACTAAAAATGTATAAAAATGCAAGATAAATTAAGATTATGTAGATTTATGGAACATAACGAAACGGAATGGAATAGAGCATAACAAAGTAAAATACAGTAGAGAAAAATTAATATAGATCCTACTCCATTATTTAGATATTTTGTTTAAAATATCTCATTCCATTACATACATCTCAAATTTGATGGAACAACAAATAAAGGATTAAATAAAATTAATTTCATTATATTTTATTCTACTCCATCCATTATTTACGAATCTAAATAATGAAATTTCATTATTAATCACTCTATTTTATTTCATTTCATCTCATACCATCCATTCAAACATATTGATGCATTCTTACATATTGATGCATTCTTGCCACTCTTTCATAGCTTCAGGTGTCACCATTAACACATACGCTAAGACAAAACAACAACAAAAATAAAATATATAAAATAATTTGTTTGATTGCTTGTGTGATAAAAAATTTACAAGTCTAATATTTATATATAAACATTGTGTTTGGATATTAATTCTAATAAAATTGAGTTTGGTAGAATTGATTTTAATATATTTGAGTTTAGAAAAATTGATTTATGTTTGGATACATTTATTTAAAAATGAGTTGAACAGAAAATTTCAGTGTAACACTCATCTAAAATCAATTCTAGAGGTAGAAGCTACAAATTCTAACTTTAGTTTTAAGTAAATCAATTCTAGAGGCTGAATCAATTATTCTTTTAATAAAACAAACATCTCAAAATCACTCCGAATCAATTTTTCTAAAAACTAATTCAAACATGCTAATAATTATTCTATTAATCAAAACAACATGGTCAGCAAAATTTAGTTTTGCTCAATTATTTCTGCAATGGTGGTGTGAGATTTCTTATTACTGAAAGTATTTGTCACTCCATTTTTGGATTGATGTAGTTTGTTGCTCTTATCTTTCTTCAATTAATGACACTAAACATAAAGTACAAGCAAATTGTTCAAATATCAAGTTCTATTAAATTTTAGTGTATGTTTGGATTGGCTTCTACAAGTCCCAAAAGCACTTCTAGCCCACTTTAACTTGAAAATTGATTATTTTTCTTGTTTGGATACTTTTCCAAAATCAATTCTCCTCCTCCAAAAGCAATTCTACTAGAAGCTACAATTCCTAGCTTTTGAGTTTAGTAGAATCAATTCTATATTTATTATATATTATTTATTACCACTCTTTTAAATTTTCCTTCTTTACCCTCTTTAATTTTCATCAATTACTTCTTTTCTTTTTGATTTGTATTAGAATCTATTACCATTTTGGTAATTATACAATTCAAAATCAATTTTGCTAAAACTATCCAAACAACATTAATCGATAACAATCACTTCTATATCATTGTATCCAAACATAAATCAATTCTTCTAAACTCAATTCTATTAAAATCAATTCTATCAAACTCAATTCTCTCAGAATCAATTCTGTCCACCGCCAATCCAAACACACCTTTAATTGATTCCAACACTTCTAAAAAGACCTCAATATAGTACTATTTAAGTTGTGTTTACTCTCTAATAATCTTTTATCAACTAAAAAAACATTATATGATACTAAATCAGTTATCTGTCTATCTCAATGTGATAAATTATTTATTTTCAAGCATTAACAAACAAACAAACAAACATTAGTTTGTACTTTCTCATCACGAGTATGTCTTACACCCAGATGACATTATTATATATAATTTAGCATGTTTAAAACAAAACAAAAAACAAATACAGTATTAGTTATTAATGGAACTGAGAAAGGGAAACTAATATAGCGTCAGTGATAAAGCAAGTAGCTAGGGAGAAGGCTTGGTGAGTTAAAGATGCCTGGAAAGGCAAGCTGTAGATTGAGAGAGATGGGACGATGAGTTAGGGACATTTTGGGAAGTGCAATTTATCATTGAGAAGAGTCTATCATTGTTTTGGCGTATATGAGAGGTAGAAGTGAAAAAAGTGGTGGGGTTAGTTAATGTCCTATATGGTCAAAAGAAATATTATTGACTCTTACACACCCTTTGACTGTCCCTTTGTGAATGGAGGACTCTGTCTCACTTGTCAGCAACACCTTTCCCTCTTCTCTCCCTGCTACTCCCAATATTCCATTCCCAAATTACCCATCCCCTTCTTCATTATTCATCCATACATAAACATAATGTTTTTTTATAAGCAAAATAATACTATATACTGATATTTGATTCTATAGTGATTGATGCTAAACTTTTTTTAAAAATTTTAGAATTCAGTCTTGCGACTGACTAATTTAAGATGATCAATTTCATCGTCCATTAGTGAAGATTCCGTTTAAAACCATAGCAGAATTCTGCATGGACTGGTCCAACACAAAGATTGTTAGCCCTTTATAAGATTGAAACTGAGGACCTTAATTGGCGCTAAACTCAATAGGTCTGAATGGCTAAAACCACTTGATGTCAGAACCGAAATTCAAACCAGACTATAGATTAATGGCTGGAAAACCAAATAATGTAACACATTCATTTAATTAATTTATATTGGTTTTTATACACAATATCAATACTCTTTACTACGTCTTAATCAACAATGAATACAAGGAATAATAATGGATGGATCAATTGGTGAAAGTGACTCAAATAAACTAAACTCCAATTGAATTTCAAGACAGCGAAAGAATGAATAATCGATAACCTAGCATATTAATTATCTTCGACCATGGTGCTCGGAGTTAATGAATGAGTGAATGGCGCCGGAAAGGTTACTAACGGCGGCGACAATGGTGGCGATACCTTGCCGGTGAACCTCGTTCCGTGCTTCCTCCATTTGAATCCGTTTTTGTTCAATCTCAATCAATTCACGGTGTCTTCTGTCCTTCTTCTCCTCGCATCTTCTCAGAGCTCGTGCTAACACTGATGCACTTCGCATTATGCTTGAACCAAGGTTCTTTACTTTCCGACGTTTCGATTCCGAGCCACCACCGTCGTCATCTTCATCTTCCTCGCTCTTCTCTGAATCTGATGATTCTGTTCTCTCTACAATCAAACAAAAAAAAAAAAGTTCCACAATCACAGAATTCGGAAAATAATTAATCACATTGTTCATTTTTAGAGTTACATTACTACATAACATAAAATGATACAATAAATACTCTCTAATTATTTAATTTATTAAAAAATAAATTGTCTAGAAATAAAAAATATTAAAATAACCTAATATAATCGTCATAAATTAACTCAAATGATAATTATGCAGAAACACTAACCTGGAACATCTTGCTTATTCTAGTTTAGTAGAATATTAGAAAAAAAACGTAGACATAAAAAAACAAAAAATGATCCCCATAAAATGTCAATACAAATTAATGAGAGTATTTAATTTGCATGAGTTTGGTTATGATTCATGAGAAGGACAATAGCTACGTGGACAAACATTTTCTTAATAAAATACTACTAATTTATAGTAAGATTTGAGATTTTGTTAGGATTAAGGATTATGTTGATGATTACACCCAGAGGGATTAAGCAAGTGAGAATCTATATTCTTGGATAGCCCACAAAATCCATGACAATCATGAGGTGGTACCCTCTCACACACTACACTGCATGATTGTACTGTATAACCATTTATTTTCATTTTTTATCATTTTCACAATATTTTAAACAAAAATTAATCAAAAACAAAACAAAATTTCCTAGTTTGTTTAACAGGAAGCAGAATCTTCTCATCAATCTTTGTTTCATCAAACGGTCAGAAAACTTTAACAGATTGCAACAGTATTATATAACCATGGAACTGATTGTATTATATAGTACGTGCCATAATATGAAGAGAAAAAATAATTTTAAAAATTTTAAAAATAATAAAAAGATGAGAAATGGGTCCCATTCAGTGTGGCAGAGTTTACAGAACCTGCAAGTTTGACCGATAATAACCCACACACAACACAGCATCCAAAAATTGTTCAAAAAAAATTAATAAATAAATAATAAATAAAGTGTTTGAAACTGAGAGAGTGATGAGCTGTGTAGCAGTATCACATTGACGAGTATGATTGATGATGGCACTACAATCTACATTACCTGAAACTGCTGGAGTAGTGGAGCTTGCCGGAGCATGCGGTGGTGGAGGTGGTTGTTGTAGTGGAAGTGGAGGAGGAAGTGGTTGTGGTTGTGGTGGTGGTGGAGGAAGAAGCTGTGGTTGAATTTGCAGTGGTAGTGCTGGTAATGAAGAAGAAGACACTAATGTAACTAAACCTTGTTGTTGTTGTTGTTGTGGGGTGGTGATTATTCTTTGTGTTTGTTTTCTTTGAAGAACTTCAGATATAGCTTGATAAATTTCAAAGACCATATTAGAAGGAAGATTCTGTTCTTTGCGTTGTTGTTTATTGAGAATCCAATAAGAAGGAAAATGATCTTTGGGTGATGATTCTGATTTGGACTCATAATCACGAACTTTTTTGTAATCACGAAGCAAGTTATCCCATTTATCATTACATTGATTCTGGCTTCTCAAACAGCCATGACTCCAGCAATAGTTCTCAACCCATTTCCATCTCAGTTCGCCGCTGTTCCTGCTGGTTGAGCTGCTGCTAGGACTTGCAATGCCGGTGAGACATGCAGTGTTGGTTGGTCTGTTGGGGTCTTGTGAGGATGATGATGGGGTTGTGGAAGTTGAAGGGTTTTTTAGTCTGCGTTCATCGTCTAGTTTCTTGGCTGTGATGAGGATGAGTGTTTCTTGGATGGTCCAGTTGCCTTTGCGGTATTCTCTGGTGGAGGAAGGTGGATGTGGTGGTGGTTGTTGTTGATGTGCGGTGGTGGTGGTGGTGGTGATGTTGTGGATGAGGTGTAGGTTGTGTTGTTGGTCGGGGTGGATTGATGGATGTTGTAATGGGGTGGTGGAAGTTGAAGGATCAGACATGTTTTTGATTTGGCATGAGTTAATTTTGTGTGATTGTTGAAGATGTTATGAGGGGTGAAAATGAGTGAGATTTGTTTTATTTTGTTGGAATGGAAAATTGAGAGAGAGTTTTTTCTATGTTTGATGTATGGTAAAAAGTAGTAGTAGGTGAATGATTTACAGCAATGGTGACACGTGAGTAGTGTGGTGAAGGAAAGACTGGTTGCACGTGGCTAGACTGTAATTTGGATGAGTAGTACTCTTGTTTGGAAAGATGAATCATTTCATTTATGATCCGTTTTAAGGAGATTTTAGCTTTTTGGATGGAGGGATGGAAAATGAAATTATGATAGTGAAGCATGGAGTAAGGGAACTCATATCATAATTTGCAACATAGTAAAGCAATATTGATTAATAAGATACAATGATTGTATATTTTAGGCATTAAAACTAATTATAACATTCATTATTTAAAAGATGTTTAATATAATGTGGTATTTTTAGTGATATCTCTCAAAATTATTTAGAGATATGGTCACCTTAGATAAATTACAGACAATTTCATTTGTTTGCTTTCAAATAAACTAAACACTAGAGTTGTTATAACAATTTTCTACAATGATTAATAATGTCTCTAAATTCTTTGAGATTGTGTTTAGATGATAGAAAACTATCAACTATAATTCTAGTATGTAACTCAAAATCAACAAGACCATATTATATTCATGAATCCAAATGAGTGTCGAAGTAACCAAGAGTTTGACTTACACGAACATTTGACAAGGAACAGATTCACTTAATTTTAGTTAATACCAAAACACCATTCTGATCTCTGATATAAATATTAATTCCTACTCTATTGTAGGTATGAGAAAAATATCTATTCACATTATATTTAATTCTATTAGTCGATGGCTTGTTCCATTTATTACATGGTCATGCCTGAGGAGAATCAGATTGAATGTCTTTCAGCTTCTTAGCCGCTTTTCAAGAATGAAGTAAGTCATCGACTCTAAGAAGGACATCCCCATATTATTCAATAATATTTTTTTAAATTTTGATATTTCATTTCTTCCAAATACTCCAAATAGTAGTTGAAAAAAAAAAGAACAACAATCTTCATTAGAAAGACTCTAAAAATTGTTGAAAATAACTGTAGCGACATTATGGCCATTGACTACTGCTTAACAAATTACCCAATAAAAAGATGTATAAAGCTAAATATTCCATCATATCATCACACAAAGCAATACTTATGGAACAACTGATCCCCTTGTACAATAAACTTTAACGAGTAGGAAGGAAATTTCAACAAATCCTCCCTATCATATTCTTAATATTTGAAGGTGCGCGACTCTTTCATAAGAGGGATCAATTCTCAGGCCATCTAAGAAAATTTGTATTTATAATCTCATGAATAGTCAACTGATAAGAACTTTGTACCGAGTACTCTCTAGTAGTCTCAGAGCTCTAATCATATTTGTTAAATACAACTAAATCAAAAAAGAAATGTGTTAGAATTTTGCCATCACTCATTGGATCAAAAAATAGTGTTGATTAACAGGGTGTTCCACTTCATTATTATCCATTAAGAGGACAGATACATAAAATTTGTCTTCAGTAATGTATAGAGTGACATGAAGGCGTAATGGTGGTTCCATAACTAAGCCCATTTTTCATTCCAAACGGAGATGTTCGCGTCATTTCCTATGCATTATCTACTTCCTTCTCTTGAAATGAATTGTGTGCATCAGATTCTACTCCATACAAAACTTGGATTGTGTCCCACCTTTGAGAAAAAATATATGTAAAGGAAAAATAATGAGCTTTGAATAGTCTTGAATGGAACTTTGTTGATCAGTCAGAATACGCTGGCCAGGTTTACCAAGTGAGGCAAGATTGAAAGCAGTAAGTTTTTAAAGCCCATACATCCATCATTCTAGTATATTTAAAGGAATAGTTATTAATAAGATAAAATGATTTTTTTTTAGGTAGTAAAAGTAATTATAACATTTTTTCAATACAATATCGTATTTTTACCAATATCTGGAAAAAATTATAGGTGTGGTCGCTACACTATGGATAACTTCATCTTCTTGTCTTCAAATAAATTAAACATTATAGTTGTTATAACAAGTATAGAATAACTTTATACAATAATTAATAATGTCTTCAAATTCTTTGAGATTATTTTTAGAAGATAGAAAATTGTTCACTATAATTTTAGTATCTAACTCAGAATAAATATGACCATATAAAGTTCATAAACTCAATTAAGAATCAAAGTGAATCAAGAGCTTCAACCGCAGGAACATCAAATAAGGAAGAGGTTCACCAGATTTCAATTAAAACAAAAAACACTATTTTCATCTCTAATACAAACTTCAATTTCTACTCTACTGTTAGTAAGATAAAAAGACGCGTTCACATTATATTTAATTATAATAATCGATGACTTGCTCCATTTAGGACAAGTTTGTGCCTAAGGAGAATGAGATGAGTGTTTTTCACCGCTATGGCCTCTTTTTAAGAATGAAATAAGTCACCTGCACTAAGAAGGACATCCTCATCATATTGTTTGTTGACATTGTTCTAAATTTTGTTATTTCTTTTCTTCCAAATACTAAAAATAATAGTAGAAAAAAAGAGAAAAATCTTCATTAGAAAGCATATGAAAATTTTTGAAAATAACTATTGTGCCTAAGTTATCATGATAAAACAATCGTTAAGTAATACAGAGTTAGCGTGTGTTTGGTAACCCGTTTGAAAGGTATTTCTCGCGTTCTTATGCAAAGAAAACGTGAAAAGTAAGAAGCTTCAATTTGGAGCATTGGCCAGACGTGCGTCTTTTGGCCTCTTGGACGCGGAAACAAACATAGGCTTAATCTTGGAACTGCCCCCGATAAAATGAGACAACAATAACACCATAAATCTCACTAAGAATTTGGTATTTCATTCTCATACGAAGCATGTTGATATAAGGCACCATTTCATTATGGATCATGTCGAAAATGGGCATTATGTAATTGAGTTAGTGTCTTCATCTAAATAACTGATAGATATTATTACAAAACCCCTTCCAATTTTTTTTTTAATTTTTAAAATAATCGAGTACGAAATATTGAATTATCCATACATGAATTAATTTTCTAAAGTACTTATTCTCCTTATTCTTATTCCCCTTATCAATGTGATAATTATGTTCTATGTGATATTTGTTTATTACCTTTATATATCTTTCCTATTTTTTTAGCATGATAAAGGGGAAGAAATATACTTTCAAGAGGAGTAAAATATACTCTCTTTATCTATGAGAGAGAGCTTAACGATTCCAAATTTTTTCGTATATATCTTTTTGTTTTCACTTCTCTAAAAGATGTGTTGTCGTCATAAAAAAGGAGAAGAATATGATTCTATATCTTGTTCAGGTTAATTTATTATAAATATTTTTATGATGAAAAAAGAATAATAATGATTGTATCATAAGCATTATCATTCAGGAAGAAAACATAACATAAATTGTTCAAAGTTCCAATTTAAAGAGCTAAACATTGTTAAATCAAGAGGGATTGAAGTTTAAAAGTGCAGTCACAGTATCGTATGGTATCCTTTATTTGTTTTGATGTTTTTGTCAATTTGATATAGATTATTTAGTACTTGCGTATTTGTAATTAGATTCTATAATCGTGTGCTTGTACTTTATTCGTTTTGTATTTCATTTGTAACCGCTCGGCTATCATGTTAGTGTATCACTAAGAACCTGACCTCCCTACTCATTTAATAAGTGTTTTTGATCCTTGATAGTATTTTTTTAGCCTAGCTAGTTGCTAATTTGTTATTTCATCAGGCGTAGCTTGAGTCACAAGTTAGAACTCTTAAATTTGAACTTTTAGTCATTTGATTCAAATCAAGTGTAATGTATGATTCAAATTAGAAGTTGTGTGAAAAATGGGATTTGCCTCTGGAGCATTTGATTTGCATCACAAATTGAACATGATTAGAATCACATCCTCATGTGATCCGAATCAAATGCAAAAATTGATTTGAATCAACTGATTTCTTAAAACTATATTTTGGCTCTGCTCAAATTGATTTGAATCACAGTTTTCACTTAATCTAAATCAAAGTTTCAAGACCCATTTTTCATCCTTGATTTAAATAGTTGTTTCTTTGATGAAAGTAACAAGTGAATGAAACCTATGGGAGAAACCCATAGATACAAAGAGTGATTTTGGCTTCTCTTCTTAGTGTGTCAATATCCACCACCATGATTCTTTCTCTTCTTCTCTAGAACAACTTCTTGATTATGAATTCATGTCAAATTCATTCTCTCTCTTTTTTTTTTGCATATTATACTTGTGCAATTTGTTGTTGTGTTGAGTGAATTAGAGAGAGAGAGAGAGAGAGTTGATTAATCTTGATGTGTTGTTCATGATTAATTAATCTCTTGATAACAACCAAAACCAAGACCCATTTACCCAGAAACTTGAAAGAACCTTGTATGTGTGTTCTTCATTCACATTCATCTAAACCCTTAACTAACACCCCGTGTCTTTAGAGTAATTGTGAGATATTGTGGCATTGTTCAACATCTTCATCCTTAGTCTTTTTCTATTGTTAAGGACCTTCATCTCTAAAGATTGAGTGTTAAGGGAGACTAGTGGTACATTATGGTATTAATATTTTTGTGTATAGTTTGTTGATTGTTACAGGTGCACATATCATTTCTTTAATGCAGTTTGGAATTTCTTGTTATTCATCAAGAAGAGAGTTTCATTGTACTTTAAGGAAGACTTTGGCGAGATCTAGTATCAACTGTTCATAAAGAGGGGAAGGGAGTTATCCATCTTTGGAGGAGTTGGAGATTGATTGCTTGCACAGAAAGTTAGGAGTTGTATGATCAACACTTAGCTAATGATAATCGCCCAGACAAGGTTATTGAATCAAGATCTTTCAGAGATCTTGTTTTTGTTAGAATGTGAGTGTCTGCATCAACAAAGGGAATTACTGTTTGATAGTTCATTGTAACCAAAATGCTTGTAATCAAACTTATCAAAATAGTGGAAGATCGTGATTATTTTTCAATGGTTTTTAACACCATTGAAGAGTGGAGTAGGCAAAGTGAGCACGAACCACTATATATATATATATATATGTGCATCTTTTTCTCTTCCTTTATCTCTTTTAATTTTCTAGTATTCATTAATTTTTCTATTTCATTAGTGCACCATTGCATAAATTGTATGCCATATAAGTTAGACTTTTCTTATAGAGATTTAATGTATAAGCTTAGGTATGCGGTTTATCAATCTTATTAAAGTATCATGAATCCAATTATGTCTTAATAGAACATCTATGATAAGATTTTTGAAATCGCTTAGTTTAAAGCTACTTTGGTTTTCTTGTGATTAACTTGCATTAGAAGCAATCAAGTGCTTAAGTTTGGCTTAAGATAACTTATAAAAATTTTGTCTTAAGTTTGTTTGGTTGAACTTGTATAAAAGTTCAAGTTATTTGTGTAAGGTTATTGGAATGATCCTGCGCAACAGCTCAAGTTATCTCTTTATATTTCTCTCATTTATCTTTTTATCTACTTAATCTCTCTCTCTACACCCACACACACACACACACACATATATATATATATATAAGCTTCTATTATAAATTGTCTTAAATCAATCATTTTCGTGAAAAACTTTGGATACCAATTCACCCTCCCTCTCTATTGTTTGGAGTCGTTTGTTCAACATTGGCATCCATATAAAAGTTACACAACCTACCACTTTTAACTTAATAGTCATAAATTTGAACAACATGGACAACTTTACTCCATTTTAAGGAAAGTTGTTATAATATATTTCTCTGTTTCATTTATGATTATTATTAAGAGACAAATATATTATTATTAAAATTCATCCTTACCTAAAGAGTGTCTCATATTTATTTAACGATATTAAAGTGTGATATTAAAGACTCATTCATACCTAAAGCAGTAGTCATAGTAGTTTTGGCAATCAAATTATATTTCTGTTTTTTATCCTCTTTGGTTTTTTCATCACCACGCCATTAACTTGATTAGAAGAGACCAACAACACATTTTTAACAGCGTCCCGAATACCACAATTCATCCCTTCAATTAAAATTCCATTTTCTCTATCCAATGAGCATACCTTTCATCATTGAAGTATGAGGGTTTGTTTAATGAATTATTTGCAATCATCTTTCATTTTTATTTGATTAATTTATACAAAAGAGTTAGACTCTAATGCCACTTGTTAAACAAGCAACTTCAAACACAATAGAAGGTGAATTGTGATAAAAATAAAAAGCTTAAAGAATTAATATGATTTTTAAGTAAATCTTAAGAAGATAGTAGTAGAAGAAGATGAGAATGATAGATAAATTAATAAAATTAAAAGTAATATATAAGGGATAAGAAAGGAATACAGCATATTTATCCTGGTTGGATGCAAAAATATGAAGCCTGTGTCTAATCCCCAAGGATAACACCTTGATATTCTCCACTATCAAGAGAGATTTCAACACGGGATCAATTCACAACCTCTTATACCAAACTTTTATATTATGTTAAGCTTTAAAACTTTATACTTTATATGTTCAAAAGAATAATGCTCTCTTGGTTTGATAATATTCGTCAAAATTACAACATCGGTTACACAAGTTTTTATTTAGGTATTACTCCATTAGCACTAAAGATATATGAAGTGTATATGAAAATTATAAAGGAATAAAAGTAGTGGAGAAGGTGTATTGCAGATTTCTTGGGTGTTTTAAATGACCACAATACCTCTTTTCTTAGTTGAATAATTATGCAAAAAAGGAAACTTTTTAAAAGGCCTAAATCAATCCACAGCCGATTATGGCAAGGCTATAATCGAATTCACATGCAATTTAGAAAATTTTTGATCTAGATCAATACCATAATCAATTAGGATAAAATCATAATATATTACAAAGCGAGACACACCTCATAATCAACTATACAAACACATAATCAATTAGAGAACAAGTAGCATTTCATAAAGTTTAATATTTGTTGAGTTATTCATTAAAAAAATTCTTTCACACTTTTTGATTCAAGTTAAATCTTTGATAGTGTTTGATAAGTGGCAAAATATCATTATTTTGAGTATATATTTGTGGCACTTATTGATTTTATTCTTTCCGTTTTTATAATAAACTCCCAACTTTTGTATAAATATTCGTATACTTGAGTTTTTATTCATTTTATATAACGTTTGACCATTTTTCATTCATTTTATAGGTAATGATGCATACCGAAGCATCGAGCAATAAAGTGTTGAGGGCACGACTTCAAATATGCAGTTTTTGAGCAATAAGGAGAAAATTATGCAGAAACCCGCTAAGCCCATCTGTAGCGCGCTTAGAGTTTTCAGAACAGAAGCAAAATTGTTTTCCTGAGCTCTCTAAGCAAGCTTAGCCCGCTTAGCGAGGTCCCCTATACCAACGTAGATATTTTTCGGCAGCTCGCTTAGCCAGCTCAGTCCGCTAAGCAAGTTCTACTGAATTTTGTGTTTATATTCTTCACTTTACACATTTTATAGATTATGGTTTTGGGGATTTTTGTGTCCCAACTCTATCAATCACATTTTTAGGGTAGATTAGCTTCGAAAATAACTATGGAGCTTGCATTTGGATGATTGAAGGTGGATTGATAGTCAAATGGAGATGACAAACCGAGAGATTTTTGGTTCATTTATTTTTCTTCTTTGTGTATTCTCTATTAGTTGGGTTTTGTTTATGTATCTACTTTGAAGTCATGTATATTTGTCGCCCATGTCGTTATATTTAATTTGCTTTACAAATCTTTGTCAATTGTTATCTTAGACTTTTGCTCTGTACTATGGTTTTGGGTTGCTATAGACATATACTGCTCGAATCCTTATCTAGGATGATAATCTGTTAGTTTCTAGACTCTAGAGATAGATTTAGAGCTAAGAATCAATTGTGTGTCGAAGCTTAATACTTCTGTGTTCGAGTTGTGCACGAGAGATCGCCGACGCGAGAATACAGATGTTCTCGTAACTTTGCGTTATAGATAACCTCAGTTGTGAATTATCTCGTAGGTGTTCCAAAGATGGAAACTGATGTTGAGAGTGTTAGAACAAGATTTGTTCTTATCAATTATCTTAGTTTTGATGATAACAATAATATGAATTTTGCTTAAGATAACATGGTACTCTAATCCAATGCAATTTCCCTTTCAGGAAATATATATAAAGAGTACGCATAATTCAGCGCTCAGAAGTTGTATCTCAAATGGTTCAGCATGCAACATCAGAACATGGTCTGGCAAGACATCAGAAGATGGTCGAAGCAGAATCAGAACATGGGTCTATGGAAGCATCAGAAGAACGTGAGATCAGAAGCACTGAAGATCAGAAGATGGTATCACGCTCAGAAGCACTTCAAGGTCAGAAGATCAGAAGATGCTATGCACCAAGCTGTTTTGACTCTGATGATATTCAAACGTAGTATTCACAAACATCAGATCAGAAGGAAGTACAGGTGGCAGACTACGCTGACTGACAAAAGGAACGTTAAAAGCTACTAAAGGCTACGTCAGTAGACACAGCGTGAACAAGGCTCGAGGTAGTTGACAAAAGCGTATAACATTAAGTGCAATGCTGTACGGAACACGCAAAGCATTAAATGCATTCAACGGTCATCTTCTCAACGCCTATAAATATGAAGTTCTGATGAGAAGCAAGGTTAACGATTCTGCACCAAAACAACTTATATCAAACTTGCTGAAACGCTGTTCAATCAAAGCTCAGAATCTTCATCAACTCACTACATTGCTGTTGTAATATTTTAGTGAGATTAAGCTTAAACGATAAGAGAAATATCACAGTTGTGATTATCGCTTTTAAGAAGCATTTGTAATACTCTTAGAATTACATTAAGTTGTAAGGAACTAGAGTGATCAGTGTGATCAGTATACTCTAGGAAGTCTTAGCAGTTGGCTGAGCAGTTTGTAACTAGAGTGATCGTGTTGATCAGAATACTCTAGGGAAGTCTTAGGAGTGAACTAAGCCTAGAGTGATCGTGTTGATCAGTAGACTCTAGAAAAGTCTTAGAGGGTATCTAAGCAGTTGTTCCTGGAGTGATCAGTGTGTGATCAGAAGACTCTGGAAGACTTAGTTGCGGACTAAGTGGAAAACCATTGTAATCCGTGCGATTAGTGGATTAAATCTTCAGTTGAGGTAAATCATCTCTGCGGGGGTGGACTGGAGTAGCTTCGTTAACAGCGAACCAGGATAAAAATAATTGTGCAATTTATTTTTATCGTCCAAGATTTAAAGTCACACTTATTCAATCCCCCCCTTTCTAAGTGTTTTTCTATCCTTCAATTGGCATCAGAGCGCCGGTTCTAAGGTGCAAGCACTTAACCGTGTTTAGAAAAGATTCAGGAAGAGAAAAACGCTTCATTTAAAAGATGGTTGATGAAAGTGGAAAGTCTACATCTACACCTGCATCTACATCTGGCTCTGCTGAGCAATACAACGGAAACAATGGTTATACTAGACCGCCGGTATTTGATGGTGAAAACTTTGAATACTGGAAAGATAAACTGGAAAGTTATTTTCTGGGTCTAGATGGTGATCTATGGGATCTTCTAATGGATGGTTACAAACATCCAGTAAATGCCAGTGGCGTGAAGCTGTCAAGGCAAGAAATGAATGATGATCAAAAGAAGCTTTTCAGGAATCATCATAAATGTAGAACTGTTTTGCTGAATGCTATCTCTCATGCTGAGTATGAGAAGATATCTAACAGGGAAACGGCCTATGACATATATGAGTCCTTGAAAATGACTCATGAAGGAAATGCTCAAGTCAAGGAGACAAAAGCTCTTGCCTTAATCCAGAAGTATGAAGCCTTCAAGATGGAGGATGATGAAGACATTGAAAAGATGTTTTCAAGATTTCAAACTCTTACTGCTGGATTGAGAGTTCTTGACAAGGGATACACCAAGGCTGATCACGTAAAGAAGATCATCAGAAGCTTACCCAGAAGATGGGGTCCTATGGTGACTGCATTTAAGATTGCAAAGAATCTGAATGAAGTTTCTCTGGAAGAGCTTATCAGCGCCTTGAGAAGTCATGAAATAGAGCTGGACGCAAATGAGCCTCAAAAGAAAGGTAAGTCTATTGCATTAAAATCAAATATCAAGAAATGCACTAACGCTTTTCAGGCCAGAGAAGAAGATCCTGAAGAATCAGAATCTGAAGAAGAAGATGAACTGTCCCTGATCTCCAGAAGGCTAAATCAACTCTGGAAGACCAAGCAAAGGAAGTTCAGAGGCTTCAGAAGTTCAAGGAAATTTGAACGTCGAGAATCTTCTGATGAAAGAAGATTTGACAAGAAGAAGGTCATGTGCTATGAATGCAATGAGCCTGGACACTACAAGAATGAATGTCCAAATCTTCAGAAGGAAAGTCCCAAGAAAAAGTTTCATAAGAAGAAAGGTCTTATGGCAACCTGGGATGAGTCAGAAGATGATTCAGAAGATGAGCAGGCCAACTGTGCGCTGATGGCAACAGAAGATGACGGATCAGAATCTACATCAGAATCAGACTCTGAAGAGGTATTTTCTGAACTTACTAGAGATGAGTTAGTTTCCGGTCTAACTGAACTTCTGGAACTCAAGTCTCAGATTAGTCTCAAATACAAAAAGCTGAAAAAGCAATTTGAATTTGAAACAAAGAAGCTTGAGTTGGAAAATTCTGAATTAAAAGACAAACTTTTAAAATCATCCAATGATGTTGGATCTCCTTCTAATTCAGAAAAATCCACTCCTGGTCTAAACCATATTCTGAAAGAATATGATTTAAGTTTCAGGAAGTTCTTATCTAGAAGTATTGGCAGAAGTCAGCTAGCTTCTATGATATATGCTGTGTCTGGAAACAAAAGAGTTGGCATTGGTTTTGAGGGTGAAACCCCATACAAACTTGAACCTGTTGATGAAATGAAAATTACATACAAGCCATTGTATGATCAGTTCAAGTATGGCCACTCTCATGATATTAGGCACACTTCACATGCTCAAAGTTTTCACATAACACACACCAAGAAGCATGGGACACAACCTAGGAAATATCATGAAACTCATATTAAAAATTATCATGTTGTTCCTCTTATTGCTTATAATGTCAAACCCAAGTTCAATCAGAACTTGAGAAAATCTAACAAGAAAGGACCCAAGAAGATGTGGGTACCAAAGAAAAAGATTATTTCTTTTGCAGATTCTCTTGATAACAAAGAAGACAACATTCAACATGACATGACACCTGGACTCAAGTTGGTCTCAACACTTGAAGGGAAGAAAGATTGTCTTCCAAGTTCTGGTTCTTAAATCTGTTGAAGAAACACTGTTTGTAGGTTTTCAGAAAAGAAGCTTATTAGTCTTGGAACCATCTCTGATGTTTGCCTCTAAGGCTTTGATGTTTCTTTCTTGATTATTCTGAATGCTCTAAATGCTACAAAATATACAACATTGAAACATTGTTTGTGGACAAATCAAGAAACATCTGTTTTGATGATAAACTTGTTTCTGATGAAACAAAGAGCTTAAGAATTTCTGCAGATACAGTTTTTGTCTTATCAGAAGCTGCAGAACAAAGAAGTGAACCTCCAAAAGCTGTGTATATCAGAAGTAATGGATCAGAAGATAATTCAGACTTATATCAGCACACTTCAGAAGGAGTATTTCCAGAAGAGAAAGTTGATCAGATCAGAAGCAGTGATTTAAATCTGAAGGCGTAAAATCTCTCTGATATTTACAGCTGTCATCTATTATCTGATGATGAACACGTGTCTGTACGGTTTGTACAAAGCGTGCAGTTGAAAAGACGCCGACCTAGGTAACTGTTTCAAATCATTTCATTTACCACGTTCTCTCTCCTCACGTCACTCATCATTTAATAAAATTGATTTCCTTTGATTCTGGAACTGTTCAATTTATATTTCTTATTATTTTCCTTTTCAAATCCGTCTCTATATATTCTTTTCAAATTATATCGTACATCTTTTTCGCTCCTTTGTCTCTCTCTCTCTCTCCTTGCATTCTCTCGTTTGAAAAATTCTTAGCCGTTTTCTAAAAACCCTAATCAAAAACCCAGTTCGCTTCTCTTGCTCGTTTTGTTTTGGTCATTCTGCATCAATGGCTGCATCCTCATCCCAAAATGCTGAGTCATCTGTTCCTCATCATCTCCAAGAAGAAGCGTTGCAACTTACTCCTGTTGTTGCATGTTCTATTCCCAAGAACAAATTAGAAGTTCTATGTGAACTTATTGTTGACTTTGACAACCTTGAAGAACATGGATTTAATCTTAAAGAAGATATCATCTTTCAAGGATGGACCTCGTTGTTTGCTGAGTTCGTTGGCCCAGTTTATCCAGATCTTGTCAAGGAGTTCTGGGCACATGCTGTGGTTGCTCCAAAATCAATACTTTCTTTCGTCCATGGAAAGTTTGTTGTTATTACTGAAAACATTCTTAGAGTGATGTTTGATTTGAAGAACGCGGAAGGAGCTTTTGAAATCGATAAAAGGGAAGATTGGGAAGAGGTTCTATCCACTCTCTATTCAAATGTCAAGAAAACAAAACACGTCAAGGAATTGAGAGATATCTACAAAATCTGGACAAAGATCATTCTTGGGTGCTTCTACCATAGGAAAGCAACACATGCCGCTGACTTCATAAACAATGAGCAAAAGTATATTCTTTATTGCATTGCCACTCAGAAGAAGGTTGATGTGGTTTACATTATCTTCAACCATATGTGGAAAGCAGTAAAGGATTCCAGAAACGCTTTCAGAAAAGAAAATGGTGGAACAATCATTCCCTTTGGTAGAATCATTACAAACCTTCTGGTGCATTCCAAGATTGTTGAGAGTCTGGAATCTGAAGGTATTGTGAAAGACCTTGCTGTCACTTCTGGGGCTTGTCTGAACGCATTCACTTTAAAGAGGATGAACGTGATTAAGGCTATCATTAAGACTCCTCAACCTCTTGCTGGAACAACAATCAGAAGAGAGCCAGTTCTAGCTGAATTCAAAACCTTCTTCAATAATGAGGTACCACAAGTCAGAACTAAGTATCTGATATCACAAAAAGAGGATAAGAGTCTTAAAGATCAAGACAAAGGTGCTCCTATTAAAGTGAATCGTAAGAAGGAGGAAAGGACCAAAAGAAAGTCTGATCATTCTGCTGCTACCACCAATAAAGAAGTGATCCCAGAAGAAGTCATTGCAAAGATTGCTAAGGCTGTCTCTGCTGATTTTGAGAAGAAAAAGAAGGAAGCTGAGAAAAAGAAGAAGAAGTCAAATAACGATGCTGAGATTGTTGAAGTTGTTGAGAAGAAGAAAATCAGAAAAAGGAAGATGATTATTCAAAGCTCAGATGAAGAAAATGCTGCTCAAGAGGCTGAGAATCAACCAGAAGTTCTGGCTTATGTCAGAAGGAAAGAAATCGCTAGCGGCAAAGCAAAGGTTATTGAAGAGCCGAAGAGTAAGAAGCAGAAAAAGACGGAGGATGTGGCCAAAGCTTTTCTGAGAGGTTCCAAAGGTATATGCATTTCTGAATCTAATTCTGTTCCTGCTGTTTGTTCAGAAGCTGCACCAATAGAGATTGTCCCTACACCTGAACCAGAAAAAGCCACATCAGAATCACCTGTTTTTGTCCATGTTCTTACACCTCCATCTTCTCCTTTAACTATTCCTTCCTCTCCACCTACCATAAATCCTGTTCTGGATATACCACCCCTTCAAACTCTCCTTCCATCTCAACCTTCTCTCAACGCTACTCTTGAACATACTCCCTCCACCTCTCAAAACAATCCTTGTGATTCTCCTTTTCCAACCTCTGCATCACATGAGCAGCTGCTCCGTGATTGCAACTACACTCCCAAGCCTCGTCCTGAAGCTGAAGTGGTAGTGTTAGATTCTGATACTGAAGCAGAATCCTCTTATAGGTTGGATAGAGAACCTCTTCCATACTTCACCTCCAACCCTGCCTTTTCAAAAACCCAAATAAAATCCCGCCCTGTATATTCTATTGGTGTAGTTTTTGAAAACATAAAGAAGAATCTCAGAAGTACCTTTGATACTCTCAGAATTGCTGAAAGTTCTGGATTGAATGATGTTGCTATGCGGAACTTCTGGAGGATCTTTCGCAGAAAATCAGATGCTCTGTTTTTAGAAATTCAGGAAGCCTGTGTAGCTGCTGCCCCACGGCCTCGTGGAATTCTGAGGAATTATGAAGACTTCTGGTTTGCTCGTCTCAAAGGAAGATATCTTTTGAAAGAGAAGCCCTTCTTGGATGAGATGGAACAATTAAGACTCGCTGCTGCATTGGAAGCAAATCCTTGCAGGGAGATTGTGGTTTGGATACCTCAATATCCTGTTCTGCTCGGAGATTTCAAGACTCTCTTTGACTATCTGAGGGAAAACCCGTCTGAGAAAGATCCAAACTTGGTCATTCCAGAAGTTGTTGACCCACCAGAAGTTGAAGGTCCCTCTGCTCCAAGGAATCTAGCTGCCATTCTTCAGGCACTTGAGAATGGAGATTCGGAAATTCCTGCTGCAGAGTATGGAGATGCTTCTATGCAAGAAGCAGATGCTGAAGATCATGTTGCTGAATCAGACCCTGTTGAGGAAATCCCAGCAAATGATACTTCTATGGAAGCTGCAGATCAACTTGCCATTCCTGTAGTTGAAAGCGGTGAAGCTTCTTCTGATGAACCTTCTCGTCTTGCAAGGACTCTAGAAGCGATTCAGAGGAGACAGGATGAGCAAAGCTCACTCAATGACAAGTATGATGCTTTCATTGAAAGGCAAGAAGGACACAACAACGATGTCAAAGCGATGCTGGCCAAGATCTTATCAAGACTAGGGCCATCTTAGATTGAGTCTGTGTTGTTTCTTTCTTTTCTTTGCATCTGTTTTGGTTCTGTGCATCTGATCTTATCATTTTGTACTTCTGTACCCAATGGTTGAACCTTAATGAAATCATCTTCTTCCTCCATGTGTTCTGTTTTATTCATCTGAATCTTTTCTACTTTTTGATGATATGACAAAAAGGGGGAGAAGATAAATGATAAATGATTTGATTAATCTATCAGTTGCTGGGTAAAGGCTCCCACACATTCGCTAACAAGAACTGCAAGTTCTATATGGTTTGAGTGTTTTGCAGGTACAAAAGTGAAGTTAATCTTCAGAAGCAAACACTAGAAGCAAAACCTTGGAAACTGAAGCAAGCTGAGTGCTGTCAAGCTTCAGAGATCAGAAGCAAGAAAGAAGAATGAATCAGAAGCACTGATAATAGAATTTGAATATCATTGTCTATCCTGTTCTGACAAAATTCTATTTGCTCTGATACATATAATGTTATGGCTCTGATACATTATTTGCTCTGATACATTATTTCAGCCTATATGGCTCTGATATATATAATGTGTTCAAACATACATTTTTATGTTCTAACTCGTTCATGCTGACTTTTGTCGTTCAGTTTTTGTTCTGTAACATTTCAGGATGTAGAGATGCTCTGATGATGCTCTGGTACATTCAACAATGTTCTGATACAAATCTAGCATGAAGTGATGTTGGTAGACATTCAAAGTTCTGAAGCTATCCGAGGGAAGCAGAAATCAGAAGATGTGAATGTTCTAAAAGATCCAGAAAATTCAAATTCTGAAGCTGTCCTGAATGGAAGCAGAAGTCAGAAGCTGTGAATGTTCTGAAGATCAAAGAAAGTCAAGTTCTGAAGCTGTCCTGAATGGAAGCAGAAATCAGAAGCTGTGAGTGTTCTAAGGATCTAAAGAAATTCAAGTTCTGAAGCTGTCCAATGGAAGCAGAAGTCAGAAGCTATGAATTCTCTGAAGGCAGAAGCTTATATGATCGTCTCTACCGAAATAATCAGGGAAGTCTTTTATCAAAGTTCTTCGAGTATTTATTTCAGGGGGAGATTATTTATCTCAGGGGGAGATTGTTAATCTCAGGGGGAGACATATTCATATGCTTATGCTATAGCTGTGTAATTTGTCTTTTGCCGTCTACTCTTTCTGATCGCAAATTCATATCATTTATATATGTTTTTGTCATCATCAAAAAGGGGGAGATTGTTAGAACAAGATTTGTTCTTATCAATTATCTTAGTTTTGATGATAACAATAATATGAATTTTGCTTAAGATAACATGGTACTCTAATCCAATGCAATTTCCCTTTCAGGAAATATATATAAAGAGTACGCATAATTCAGCGCTCAGAAGTTGTATCTCAAATGGTTCAGCATGCAACATCAGAACATGGTCTGGCAAGACATCAGAAGATGGTCGAAGCAGAATCAGAACATGGGTCTATGGAAGCATCAGAAGAACGTGAGATCAGAAGCACTGAAGATCAGAAGATGGTATCACGCTCAGAAGCACTTCAAGGTCAGAAGATCAGAAGATGCTATGCACCAAGCTGTTTTGACTCTGATGATATTCAAACGTAGTATTCACAAACATCAGATCAGAAGGAAGTACAGGTGGCAGACTACGCTGACTGACAAAAGGAACGTTAAAAGCTACTAAAGGCTACGTCAGTAGACACAGCGTGAACAAGGCTCGAGGTAGTTGACAAAAGCGTATAACATTAAGTGCAATGCTGTACGGAACACGCAAAGCATTAAATGCATTCAACGGTCATCTTCTCAACGCCTATAAATATGAAGTTCTGATGAGAAGCAAGGTTAACGATTCTGCACCAAAACAACTTATATCAAACTTGCTGAAACGCTGTTCAATCAAAGCTCAGAATCTTCATCAACTCACTACATTGCTGTTGTAATATTTTAGTGAGATTAAGCTTAAACGATAAGAGAAATATCACAGTTGTGATTATCGCTTTTAAGAAGCATTTGTAATACTCTTAGAATTACATTAAGTTGTAAGGAACTAGAGTGATCAGTGTGATCAGTATACTCTAGGAAGTCTTAGCAGTTGGTTGAGCAGTTTGTAACTAGAGTGATCGTGTTGATCAGAATACTCTAGGGAAGTCTTAGGAGTGAACTAAGCCTAGAGTGATCGTGTTGATCAGTAGACTCTAGAAAAGTCTTAGAGGGTATCTAAGCAGTTGTTCCTGGAGTGATCAGTGTGTGATCAGAAGACTCTGGAAGACTTAGTTGCGGACTAAGTGGAAAACCATTGTAATCCGTGCGATTAGTGGATTAAATCCTCAGTTGAGGTAAATCATCTCTGCGGGGGTGGACTGGAGTAGCTTCGTTAACAGCGAACCAGGATAAAAATAATTGTGCAATTTATTTTTATCGTCCAAGATTTAAAGTCACACTTATTCAATCCCCCCCTTTCTAAGTGTTTTTCTATCCTTCAGAGAGACACGTGATGACATTGATAAGTATTGTAGGTTGAGTATAACTGGTCGATAAGTTTACTTTTGTGACGAGTAAGTGTATTTGCATGCCTGATAAGTTATTTCTTTCCTAAGAATGTATTTATTTTTGATCATATGTTTTATTTTCTACTTTTAATTTCAATCCATTTTAACCTAAGCTCAAAAACATTGAAATTGTTGAATGGCATTCTAACCAACCATTCTCAATGAATACGATAATTCCCGGAGTAATATTTCTAAATCTTTTGTTGCTTGCCCATTACCGCTTCAACAGTGTTCATTATGTTTGATCTTGTTGAGTCAATCATTAAAACATGTATGCACATACAACCACATTCCCCCTTTTTGATGATAACAAAATAACTAGATCAAATTCAGGGAGATATCAAAAGAGGTTTAAATACTAGATCACACGTTAAGAATTTTTGTAAGAACTCTGCTTTCATTTCTCAGATTCAACCTAAATCGATATCTGATGTTTTACTTGACGAGGGATGGTTACTTGCTATGTAAGAAGAACTTATCTGATAACGATGTTAAGGACCTTATTCTGCGTCCACTTGAAAAAACCGTCATTGACACTAGATGGGAATTTAGGAACACAATGGATGAAAGTGGTGTAATTACTATACATTTGCTTGCTGCCTGGATTTTAAGCATTATCAAATGGATGTTAAATCTGCTTTTTTTAACGACCATATAAACAAAGAGGTGTATGTCACACAACCCTCATATTTTGAGGATCACTATAATCCTAACAATGTTTTAAATTAAAAAGAGCCTTTTATAGTCTCTAAAAAGCTCATGCTTGGTATGAGAATTTGAGTGGATTTTTAATCAAACAAGGATTCAATTGTGGTAAAGTCGACACCACTTTGTTTATTATATGCAGAGAAAAGCATATTCTTTTGTTCCAAATATATGTCAATGATATTCTTTTCGATTCTATTAATTAATCTCTTTGTTGAGAGTTTGCAAGTTTGATGCAAGGCAAATTTGAGATGTCTCTTGTGGGATAACTCACCTATTTAACTATGAGTAGGCCATATATCATATTTAATGTATGCATGTGTGCTAGATATCAAACATCACCTAAGGAATCCTACTTTAAGATCGTAAAACGTATTAAGGCATCTTAACGGAACCTTCCAATACGGTCTTTGGTATCCTAAAAGTAATACTTGTAGCTTAGTAAGTTTTTTTGATTTCGATTTTGCGTGGGGCAAGTCGGATAGGAAAAGTACTAGTGGTACCTGTCACTTATTTGGAAGTGGTTTAGTTTCTTGGAACAGTAAGAACCAACATAGCGTTGCCATCTCTACCGTCGAGGGTGAATATATAGCCGCTGTTAGTTGTTGTGCACAAGTCTTATGGATAATTTAATAATTGCTAGATTATGATAAAAATGATTTTATATGTGCTTAATCTCAAGCACATATAAAATCATTTTATTATCATTTTTTATACACAAATCTTACAACATTTTCATAATCTACATTGTGATTTTGTGAAAATTAACACCCTATCACTTTTGAAAGTTCAAAAAATCCTCGTAACAAAATTCTTTCATCTTTAACCTCTGGTTTTGGTTTCAGATCTTGATATGAGAGATTTGTAATTGATTGAGGGAGACATTATCTTGAAACTAATCGTTTTGAAGATTTGGTTAAGATTTTTAGGTAGCTTGCAAGATTGAGCCCGTGTGGAAGGATTACCTTGGTAGTGACTGTGTGGAAGGATACTGATAAGGTGGAGTTCTTCTCAAATCTTTAGACAGTTCATTGTAACACCCCTTTTCTCCATTTGTTATTTTAAATAAACAATCAGAGTTATTAGAATATCAAGCAACACCAAATGGGATGCTACATTCAAAAACATCAACCAAATTGTTTACATATTTAAACAATTAGATACATAACACTATTAACTCGGATGAACCGAACACGACATAATTAGTCTTCAAAAACAAATTTTAATTAAGCTGCAGAATTCATCATAATTCAACTAAAAAACATCATAGCATCTTAATCCAACATAATCAGCTTCAAGTTGTAAAAATACCTCAACGGACAATTTAAAAATCCAACAACAAGATAAATAGCAAAAACAATTAGCGTTCACCCCCCAAGTGTTACGTATCAGAGCGACAACACCGACTCAAACTACCGAAAGTAATTAGCCTTCATTCCTAATTACCTGCACGTTACCAACATAGGGGTAACATTCAAACAGAATGGATGAGAAATCACAATCAATAATCAAAGGCAAATACTACAAGGTAGGATATCAACACATAATATATTTTACATAATAATCTCAATCACAGTGTATCAATTACACTCTCGTGCCCAACACACCAATCAATTACAACTCGATAATTATAATTCAACAAATATACACATGACTCGTTATGTAATGCAACTCGTCTATGCAACTCTATGCATATGCATGTGGTACCATACCATCAAAAATTGGTTCACTCAGGAACCAGGTTCACCCTACTCGAACCCCGAATCCACCCTTCCCGGATTCCAGACAAGTCACCAATCCATCCTGCTCGGATTGCAACTTGTCTCTTTCATCAAAAACAACGACATCATGAATGCATGTCAAAACACGTCAATGCAACAACAACATAAGATTTAAAGTCTCCTCCCGACAATAAATAACATGCATTGACCAACGATAATAGTTCACCCTACTCGAACTATTATCCCACAACACAACAACAACTTTAATATAATCCAACATCACATACTCACCATCAGTCAACCACCATAACAATATACTTATAAAATCAACAAGTATTCAATTAGAAAGCATAATAATCAGGCACAACACCATCATTTGCCTATACACAACCATCTCTCATCAAAATTAATAAAATCAACAAAAAATAATTTTAATCCTTTAAATCACTCCAAGCAGCCCTTAACGCTACCCAACAGTAGTCAATAATCTCGAAAACTCAAGAATCGAAAATAACATTTTTATAAATTCAAAACATCTCAACAGAATATTTTCATTAATTTATTCTATATTATTATCTTGTAAAAAGTTATAACAATATATAATTATAACTCGATAGAATTTCCAAGGAATTATAAACAACTCTACAATAATTCCTACAATTCTAAAATGCCCAAAAATACTCTACTAACAACTCATACATACAAGGGTAACTCTTATGAACCTAATTGTTCGCGGAGAATCGCAAGAATTAGAAGTTAACTCCCAATAGATGAAATCAATGTTATGTGTTGGAATTGGAGTTGATAGGAAAGTATGGATTTAGAGTTTGGTGCAGTGGTTCGAAGTTTCTAATATAGTATTATAGTGAGAGGAGACTGACCTACAATGTTAGCATCCAAATGCTCAAATTAGTATGAAAGTGAAAAGTAATGTTTGAATGAAAATTAATTTGAATACTTATGAAGTGACATCAGCTTTATCATTGAGCCTTTTACTTCTAGCTCCACAGACCCGAAACAACTTTAAATTTAAGTGGTTTCTTTTAAAAATTTAATATTCGAAAATTCTTTTTAAATACTTTAAAGTCACATTTCATTAAAAATTGTATATATTTAATTTTTTAAAAAACATTTAGAATTTTTTTTAATTCTTTATATAATTTTTTAAACAAAGATATCTAAAATTACAAAAATTATTTAAAAAAAATCTTGCCGAGTAAATCCTTAGAAAATGTTAAAAATGTGACCACAACAACATTGGAAAACAAGTCCGAGTCTTGATTTCAATCTTATACACCAATTTTCTCCATTTCATCGTTGAAACGAACCACCAACCGCGTCGATTTCCCCCTTCTGTAAAACCCAACTTCGTTTCTTCTGCGATCCATTCACTGCCTCAACCTCCACTTCACTTCACCGCAAAAAAATCTCGTAGGTTCCATCTCTTTCTCTGTTGTTTTCTTTCACCCCTAAACTAGGAAATTAGGTAGTTGCTTTATTCCATTTTTGGATTCTAATAATTAATGCGTAATTTCTTTCTTTGATGTCTATGCCCTAATCTTAGTGGATAGTGGATGCAACTGTCCCCATACTGTTGGATCTTAACTTGTATTAGAATTAGAATTTAGATCATATGAATAGGGGTTCTCTCGATTGGTTTCATAGGAAAATTTTTTTCTTTAGTAAAAAAGTCTTTAGATTCATAGATATGTTGAAAATTTCAAATTTTGTGTAATGGGTTTTTGTTGGTTTTTGATTTGGTTAAGATTTGGATTTTATTGGGATTGAATTAAATAGAGTTTTTTTTTTTGGGTTGTTTTTGTTGTTAATTGTTGTTATGATCATGATGTTTTTGTTTTGATTGAGTAGAATTTTTGGTTTCTAACCCTTGAGTTTGCTTATGATGATATTGTTTAGGTTAAATGGCTAGGATCAAGCCTCAGGCTCTGTTACAGCAAAGCAAAAGGAAGAAGGGGCCTTCTCGCATTAGCGCGGCTACTATTATATTTTATGCTTTGATTCTTGTGTTGGTTGGGTTTTTCCTTTTGGCTACATACAGACATTGGTCCAACAGGTTAGTAGCAGGTTTTTGTTACAGCAATGAAAGAGATTTCTTAGTGTGAGAAACTAATACTTTTTCGAGCTCTAGCTTCATGGACACTTGATGCTCTGGAATGCTTGATATTATATGCGATGCTATTTTGCTATAGGATAGAGGAATTTATGAAAGTTTTATTACGTTGCTTAGAGGCTTTAACTTACTGCTATCTTGATTGAACTATCCCTGTCTATTGTGGTGGTTGAACATTTAGCTTTACTCCGATGTCACTTTGGTTTATGCTCAAATTCTGGCAGATTTTTGTTTTATGCATGCACATTGTTCCCAATTTTTCATTGTGTTTCAGTTTTATTAACTTGAGTTTGAATTGAACAAGCATTAATTATATGATTTCAGATAAAGTCATTATTGGTTTGCATCAGGGTTGTTTCCATTTTCTCATATAGATAGGAACCTCAGAAGAGCATTATCTGTTGCCTAACAATTTATTTCTTACCTGTTTTCAGATCAAGATTGCAATTAGAAAACAACTCGACAATATCTGATGAGGTACATCTTTAATTTTATCTGACATGCTTGCATAGTGTATACATCCTTTTATCTTAAGGGCTTCGCCTTCTATTATGTGCTTGTGACTGTTATCCCATCTAAATAGTGCTTTCTATAAGTTTAATAGTTTTTTGTTTGTTTGTGAATGGAGTTATTATCGAAGTGAATATACTTTTGTAGGGTGAAAATAGTTTTGTGGACTCAAAGAAATCTGAGCTACCTGGATATGCTGTAAGTTTCATTTTCCATACTGCTTCAATTCAATTCTTTAAATCATTCTTTTGCGAAATTAGTCGTCAACAAAGTTTAGGAATGTTTGTTAATTGAAATTATTATATGAAATTTTATCTTATTACCTCGTTTATTTCTTTTGCATGATTATAGGTTTTAAATACCTCTAAAGGGTCGATAATAGTAGAACTGTACAAGGAAAGTGCTCCTGAAGCTGTTGATGAATTTATCGACTTATGGTAAGTACTTTTTTTCATGCAAATTTTTAATATGGAAGCTGCTGAATTGTTTGGGTCTGGTTAGACTTGATGTTAGAGTAGAAGAATTTTTCAACTTCAGATATTGTTGTGATATACTATAGATGGAAATTCAATCTTTGTTGGATGATTAGAATATCCTAAAATTTTCCTCTTTCTATTACTGGGCTCTAGTTGGAGGGAAAGTTTTATCGGACTGCGGTAAGATTTGCGATTTTGTACGGGACATAATGTTGGGTGGTTAAGAATCAACACGAGAATAAAGTAAGTTTAGCAGAGATGAAGATGTTACGGTGGATGTGTGGTAAGACTCGATAAGATAAAATAAAAAATTAATATATTAGAGAGACTGTCGAGGTAGCGCCTATAGTGGAGAAGATGGGGGAAAATAGACCATAAGAACATTATGGCGAAAGTTGATCCATGTAGCCGACCCCACTTAGTGGGATAAGACTTAGTTGTTGTTGTTCTATAATCTAGGCTAAAATGTAATTTGGTCCTTGCAATTTGAAATTGAAAGCCCTCTCTATATTTCACAGCAATATCTCACATTATCTCATGTCTTTAGAAGGCCGAAGCATGCTGTGCTATTTTTCAACTTTAGTTTCTCTGAAATAACATTGATGTTCTATTTGTTGCAATAACTTGTAGAAAACAGCAATTTTCCTTAAATTTCTTTGATTTAGTGATGTGGAATTTTATTGTACTTTGCATTTGTACTTGATTGAGGTTATTAGTGTAAATAAAAGTCATAATATAGCACAAATTCACTGTCACAATCATTCAAAATTTTACCTGTGAAATGTATTCACTTGTATCCCTGTCAGATTTCTAAAATTTAATCGTGAGGAACTCTGTAACGTGTTTTAAATATCTTGCTAAAAAAATTCAGAAAATTGTACATTTTGATATGGAAGATAGTTTTGTTTGTTACATCTTTTTGCACTTACAGTTTGTGCCAGTAGAGCTGCCTATCATAGAATATATATCTCTGTTTGTGAGGCCAACGCTTGCATGATATCAGTGCTAACTTTTCTGTTTGGTACAACTCTTTGGGGGGTCTGTATTTCTAAAAAATTTTTTGGTATCAATATATTTAGTAGGTTGTTCATTAGAAGTGTTTTATGGGATACAAAAGTACAACTCAAGTTGAAGAGAAAATTTTATCATACAACTGTAAGACTGGGGATGTTGTATGGGGTGGAGTGCTGGACGGTAAAGAACCAACTCTAGAATAAAAGAAACGTAGTGAATATGGGGATGTTGCGTTGGGCTTGAGTGTGTGGTAAGACTAGACAGTAGATATGATAGGCTTAGAAATGACAACATTAGAGAGAATTGGGGTAGTTCCTATCATAGAAAAGATGGTGGAAATCAGGCTTATGAGGTCTGGACATGGAAATAGAAGACCAGTGGATTTTATATAGTATGGAGAATAGATCATATGGAGAATAGTCAAATTACTAAAGACAGAAGAAGACCTAGAAAAATTCTAAGAAATTATTAAGAAAAATCATAAGATTAATGAGTTGAATAAAAATGTGATTTATGATAAAACAGTATGGTGTCGTTTGGTCCATGTAGCTGACCTAATTTAGTGGGTTAAAGCTTGTTTTTTTGGTTGTTAGACTGTAGTAGCTTTTGCTTCCAACCTAAACTATGATTTGTCTGCAGTCAAAAAGGGCACTTCAAAGGGATGCTTTTTCAGCGTGTAATTAAGCACTATGTAATTCAGGCAGGGGATGGCCAAGGAACAGGAGCAGCTGATTGGAACTTAAGAGGAAAGCAACCTACAAGGTTTTCTTATTCTTTCGGTTTTTGCTGTTCATATATAAAGATATAGATATCCTGGTTATGATTTACCAGTGAGTTGCATAGTTTTCTGATTAATAGATATCATGTTTTGATTCACCAGTATGAAACACGAAGCGTTCATGCTTGGAACATCGAAGGGCAAACACACCAACAAAGTATTTGACCTCTTCATTACAACTGCACCGATCCCAGATCTTAACGAGAAGCTTATTGTGTTTGGGCAAGTCATCAAGGGAGAGGACGTTGTTCAGGTGAGGAATTATCTTTAATCCCATTTGAAATACTTATTTTCGCTGCTTCTGAGGAATTATCGTTTTTAATATAATTACAAACTGTAAAATCAAAGTGTTTCGTGATTATAATTGACATTGAATATCACATAACCATGCTCCAGGAAATTGAAGAAGTGGATACCGATGAACATTACACTCCCAAAATATCTATTGGAATACTTGACGTGACTCTCAAACAAAAGATCTGAAGTCTCTCTCCTAGATCAAGAGCATAACGAGCGCTCACGGTTCACTTATAACATGTTTTGTTGCTCCGGTCTAATCTGTTGTACAGGATGATGAACATTGCGAAGTTCATCTGGGGGGCATCTATCAAATTTTTGAGCCTTGATGTTGTTTTTTCTTTTGCTATTTTTAGTTATGAACAGTGATACAGGGGTTATGCAATCTCCTATTCTTGCCTCTTTCTGTTACTTTATTTGTTTTTTTTTCTTCTTTTCTATTTCATTTGATTTTTGAGAAGGAAAGGCGGCGGGATTTGTGTATGCTTGTAAGATTTGGTTATTTTTCTTTTTTATTTTAGCATCATTACTCTTTATTTGTAGCCTCAATGAGTTCACAAGATACTCTTAACTTGAAGTTTATACGTCTTTTGTACTTTCACTAATGCCAAGTTTTGTAATGTTATCTTAAAGATGCTTCACTTACATTTCAATTTATAGTTGGATACTGACTATTTTCTTACTGTTATAAACAAGAGCATTGATCAGATTATTTTTTAAGGGGCAATTTGAAGAGCTTATTTGTACTTATGACATGATATACTCTTGTATAAATATATGCTAACTGTTTCATTTGCAAGACGATGGTTCCAGACTTCCAGTTTGAATTGGACTTTAGGATTTGTGTGTATGTACTTATGTAAATATATGCTTACTGTTCCATTTACAATTTTTAGGTTTAGAAGATGCAATGTTCGAGGGGTTGCACCGCTCTCATTTTTTTCAGGGGGGAGGTGCAAGGTTTTAGACCCACCCTCTTAACAAAGTCTGCTCTGCTTCTGTTTTTTTGCAGCTTCTTGCGGGGCAGGCTTAAACGGAGTGTGTATGCCTAATTGCCATCCTTGCAAGATATGAGGATACTAGTGACCCCACAACAAATCAATGACTGTATGTTTGATTTCACATTTGGAACATCCAAAATTGACGTGCAGAATAGATTTTGACATATTTGATTTTGACGTGCAGTATTTGATTGCTCAATAATAGAATTGATTAAGTTTTTTAAAATAAATTCTATTTGAAGATAAGATTTCTAGTTTTGAGTCTAAATGTGTTTTTTATTTTAAAATTTACCGTTCAATTTACCTTTATAGAATTTATTCAAACATAAATCAATTTACTTTCCATTCAATTTTTAGTGAAAATCAGTTTTACATCAATTTACTTTCAATTTATTTTTAGCAAAAATCAATTTTACAGAAATCAATTATTCAAAATCAATTTTTTTTTTCGATATCTAAGGTTAATAAGAGGGAAATTTGTCCTAAATCTCATTTGAACTATTTTGGAATTAACATAAAATATTGTAAGGGTATTGGTGTAATTAGTATAAGGCAAAATTTTTTGAAAATTTCTCATTGCATCTATATAGAGTGAAAAACATCCTTAAAAATTCTAAAATGCCTTTTGGATATGTAAATTCGAACACACTCTTTTCATATTTTAAAGATGTTTCGAATATGCATATCCGAAAACAACTTTTTTCAAGTTTTATAAATTAAACGTTAAAAAATAAAATATAAGAGGTTGTTTCGCATATGCATATCCAAAAACCCCATAAACCAGTTTCGGATATGCATATGCGAAATATGCTTCGAGTCTTTCATTTTTGAAAAAAACCACATAATTACATTGTTATAATTGGAGCAACGTAGTAACTAAATTTAATACCTTTTATCCGATAAAATGATTAGGAAATAAAAAGTACGTAGACTAAAATAAAATATCAAAATATAGTACAATCATTGTTCTGAAAAATGCAAAATGTAAAAATATTACAACACAAAAAAAAGCCATAAAACATAGACTACTACTACTACTAATGAGTATGCCTGATCCTAACTTCATGCGACCTCCTCTGCCTCCTATAGGCCGCCGCACTGGACGCCTCATTGACAACCCTCTCCATGACAGCAACCGCCTCTGCATGATCCCTCTGTCCAATGCCTCCTGCCCAATCAACTGTATTCGCTGGCATATCGGAAGAAGATCAGTGGCATGGTCATCCTCGGCCTGCTGATTCTCCAAGAGCTCCTCATGCGCTGACCTAGGTGGATGCCCAAGAACATCGGGTGTCATGATATGATGTGACATTTGAAAAAACCATGTCACGTATCCATCTACACAGTGTCATATCTGGGTGTCCCGCATACTCTGAGACTCCTCTGGCACCAAATGATGCTCCCAATTCTGAGAGATAGCAATGAGATCTCGACGGATAATAGTGTCGGGACAACATCATGGTAATCACAAAAGAGCGTCCAGTTGATGTCATCGTGAGCAGTAAGATCGAGGTATAGCCGATATGGTGCTACTTTCTGATTCCCCCTTTAGAGGACGTATCGTGCAACCCTAGGTATTGAAGGATAGAAAAACACTTAGAAAGGGGGGGTTTGAATAAGTGTAGCTTTAAAAACTTGACAGATAAAAATAAATTGCACAGTTATTTTTATCCTGGTTCGTTGTTAACTAAACTACTCCAGTCCACCCCCGCAGAGATGATTTACCTCAACTGAGGATTTAATCCACTAATCGCACGGATTATAATGGTTCTCCACTTAGTCAGCAACTAAGTCTTCCAGAGTCTTCTGATCACACACTGATCACTCCAGGAACAACTGCTTAGATACCCTCTAAGACTTTCTAGAGTATTCTGATCCACACGATCACTCTAGTTACAACCTGCTTAGATAACCTCTAAGACTTCCTAGAGTATTCTGATCCACACGATCACTCTAGTTCCTTACAACTTAATGTAATCAATTCTAAGAGTATTACAATTGCTTCTTAAAAGCTATAATCACAAACTGTGATATTTCTCTTAACGTTTAAGCTTAATCTCACTAATATATTACAACAGCAATGTAGTGAGCTTTGATGAAGATGAAGATTCTGAGCTTTGAATAGAACAGAGTTTCAGCAAGTTAATATGAGTTGTTTTGTTCAGAATCGTTAACCTTGCTTCTCATCAGAACTTCATATTTATAGGCGTTGGAGAAGATGACCGTTGAGTGCATTTAATGCTTTGCGTGTTCCGTACAGCATCGCATTTAATGTTATACGCTTTTGTCAACTACCTCGAGCCTTGTTCACGCTGTGTCTACTGACGTTGCCTTTAATAGCTTTTAACGTTCCTTTTGTCAGTCAGCGTAGCTTGCCACTTGTACTTCCTTCTGATCTGATGTTTGTGAATACAACGTTTGAATATCATCAGAGTCAAACAGCTTGGTGCAAAGCATCTTCTGATCTTCTGACCTTGAAGTGCTTCTGTGCGTGATACCATCAGAACTTCAGTGCTTCTGATCTCATGTTCTTCTGATGCTTCCATAGACCCATGTTCTGATTCTGCTTCGACCATCTTCTGATGTCTTGCCAGACCATGTTCTGATGTTGCATGCTGAACCCTTGAGACAAAGCTTCTGAGCGCTGAATTATGCATACTCTTTATATATTTCCTGAAAAGGAAATTGCATTGGATTAGAGTACCATATTATCTTAAGCAAAATTCATATTATTGTTATCATCAAAACTAAGATAATTGATCAGAACAAATCTTGTTCTAACAATCTCCCCCTTTTTGATGATGACAAAAACATATATAAATGATATGAATTTGCGATCAGAAAGAGCAGACGGCAAAAGACAAATTACACAGCTATAGCATAAGCATATGAATATGTCTCCCCCTGAGATTAACAATCTCCCCCTGAGATAAATAATCTCCCCCTGAAATAAATACTCGAAGAACTTTAATAAAAGACTTCCCTGATTATTTCGGTAGAGACGATCACATAAGCTTCTGTCTTCAGAGAATTCATAGCTTCTGACTTCTGCTTCCATTGGACAGCTTCAGAACTAGAATTTCTTTAGATCCCTAGAACACTCACAGCTTCTGATTCCTGCTTCCATCTAGGACAGCTTCAGAACTTGAATTTCTTTGATCTTCAGAACATTCACAGCTTCTGATTTCTGCTTCCATTTAGGACAGCTTCAGAACTTGAGTTTTCTGGATCTTTAGAACATTCACAGCTTCTGATTTCTGCTTCCCTCGGATAGCTTCAGAGCTTTGAATTTCTACCAACATCACTTCATGCTAGATTTGTATCAGAACATTGTTGAATGTACCAGAGCATCATCAGAGCATCTCTACATCCTGAAATGTTACAGAACAAAAACTAAACGACAAAAGTCAGCATGGACGAGTCAGAACATAAAATGTATATTAGAACACATGATATGTATCAGAGCCATATAGGCTAAAATAATGTATCAGAGCAAATAGAATTTTGTCAGAGCAAATAGACAAATATGGATCAAATTCTATTATCAGTGCTTCTGATTCATTCTTCTTTCTTGCTTCTGATTTCTGAAGCTTGACAGCACTCAGCTTGCTTCAGTTTCCATGAGCTTATTCTTTTTACAGAATAACACTTCTTATGGTTTTGCTTCTTGTGTTTGCTTTGAAGATTCTCTTCACTTCTTTATACCTGCAAAACACTTAAACCATATAGAACTTGCAGTTCTTGTTAGTAAAAGCAACTGATTAAATCAAATCATTTATCACATATTTCTCCCCCTTTTTGTCATATCATAAAAAAAAACAGAAAAGATTCAGAGACAAACAAAACGAAACACACGAAGGAAGAAGATGATTTCATTGAAGTTCAAACAGCAGGTACAGAAGTACATGAAGATAAGTAAGATCAGATGCACAAAAACAGATGCAACGAAAAGAAACAACACAGACTCAATCTAAGATGGCCCTAGCCTAGACAAGATCTTGGCCAGCATTTCTTGAACCTCATTGTTGTGTCCATCTTGTCTCACCATGAAAGCTCTATACTCAGCATTGAGTGAGCTTTGCTCATCCTGTCTCTTCTGAATTTCTTCCAGAGTCCTTGCAAGACGAGAAGATTCATCAGAAGAAGCTTCACCGCTTTCAACCACAGGAATAGCAACTTGATCTGTAGCTTCCATGGATAGATCATTTGCAGGGATTTCCTCAACAGGATCTGATTCAGCAACATGATCTTCAGCATCTGCTTCTTGCATAGAAGCATCTCCATATTCTGCAGCAGGAATTTCCGAGTCTCCATTCTCAAGTGCCTGAAGAATGGCAGCTAGATTCCTGGGAGCAGAAGGACCTTCAACTTCTGGTGGGTCAACAACTTCTGGAATGACCAAGCTTGGGTCTTTCTCAGAAGGGTTTTCCCTCAGATAGTCAAAGAGAGTCTTGAAGTCTCCGAGCAGAACAGGATAATCAGGAATAAAGATAACAATATCCCTGCATGGATTTGCTTCCATTTCAGCAGCCAGTCTTAATTGTTCCATCTCATCCAAGAAGGGCTTCTCTTCCAGCAGATGTCTTCCTTTGAGACTAGCAAACCAGAAGTCTTCATAATTCCTCAGAATTCCACGAGGTCGTGGGGCAGCAGCCACACAGGCTTCCTGAAGTTCTAAAAACAGAGCATCTGATTCTCTGCGAAGGATCCTCCAGAAGTTCCGCATAGCAACATCATTCAATCCAGAACTTTCAGCAATTCTGAGAGTATCAAAGATACTTCTGAGATTCCTCTTTATGTTTTCAAAAACTACACCAATAGGGTATACAGGGCGGAATTTTATTTGGGTTTTTGAAAAGGCAGGGTTGGAAGTGAAGTACGGATGAGGTTCTCTATCCAACCTATAAGAAGATTCTGCTTCAGTATCAGAATCTAACACTACTACTTCAGCTTCAGGACGAGGCTTGGGAGTGTAGTTGCAATCACGGAGCAGCTGCTCATGTGATGCAGAGGTTGGAAGAGGAGAATCACAAAGATTGTTTTGGGAGGTGGAGGGAGTATGTTCAAAGGTGGCATTGGGAGAAGGTTGAGATAGTCTTATCAGAAGGAGTTGGGGGAAGAATATTTAGAGGAGTGGGATTTAGAATGGGAGAGGAGGAGGTTGATGGAGAAAGATTTGGTAAGGTGAAGTTTATTTTTGGTTCAGATGGAGGTGATTGGAAGGATGGTTTAGGGACAGAGGGAGGTGGAGTAAAAACCTGCCTGGAGATTTGCACAGAAGAAGAAGATCTGGTTCTGCGAAAGGAATCTCTAATCCTTTTCTCTCTTCGTTCTTCAGAGTCCACCTTGTCAGGATCAAAGGTGACTCTCAACTTCTTGGCTTTCTTAGCCTCATCTTCTCGGGCTTTTCTTTTAATCCTAGCCTTTTGTTCCTTCTGATCCTTCTTCAAAAGGTCAGCCTTGGACGGAAGTACTCTGCCACGGATCCAAGCAGGATCAATATCTGATTGCTTCCTAACACAATCTTCCAGGTAAGACTTGACAACCTGATGCAGTTCTTCTTGAAACAAGGAGGCAAAACCTTCAACAGCAACTCTTCTTGAGAGAATGTCAGGAAAGCTTGGGCACACAGAAGGTACATTTTGAATGAGTTCTAATCTGAACAAATCCACACCGTTAAAAATGGGACCTTGAACTACTCCAAGCAAATGGGATGCATTGAGTTTTCTGATGGAGTCCAGCACTTTGCTTTCAGTAAGAATGTCTGAAATCATTCTTCCAAACGGAATAGTCGTTCTTGAAAGATGAGGGTACTTCGCCCTTTCCTCTTCTCTCGACTCAAAGATTGAAGTCTTCAGATTCTCAAACAGAATGTGAGAAATGTTGATCTCAGTCTTTTTGCCAATGCAGAAAAGAGTGTGCTTGTGATCTGGACTGATGTAAGAAGAGGAGAGCATCCTTTTTCTGTGGTGAAGAGAACCCAGAATAATCTCAGCCCATACTCTATAAAATGGCCTCAAGGTGCCTGTGTTATTCGAGTCAATCCCAGAAGACTGAGAGATTTGTTTTTCAACTATCGACCAATCAACAGATGCATGTCGAAAACCAGACCAACCTTCTTCATCATTCAGATTGTATAGCTTCCTGATCAGTTTTTCAGAGATAACTACTTCATGCCCTAGCACGAATGAAATGATGGCCGTTGGGGTAACCGTTGCATGTACCCAGAAATCCTTCACAAGATCAGGATAAATTGGACCAACCAATCTATTAAGGTACTTGGACCATCCTTGCTCAAGGATTCTTGCATCACACTTAAAGCCATTCGCTTTAAGATTGTTTAAGTCCACAGCAGTTTCACATAAAACCTCCAAGTCCTTCGTGGGTATCAAGCAAGTTTTCAAAGGAGCATATTCATAATTTCGTAGAAGGATTTGTGAAGAGGTAAGTCTTTCTTTTGAGGAAGATGAACAAGAGGAAGAGTTCATGATGATTATGTCGTAAGATTAGAACAAAAACTAGGGTTTGAAAAAGAAAAACAGATGCAGCGAAAGAAAATGTACAACAAAATAGAGAGGAGGAGAAAAGAATGAAGTTGAAGCGGGCTATTTAAAAGATTTGAGAATAATTTAAATCATTTTGCATTAAATGTGAAATGACATTAGGAGAGATAGCATGGTAAATGAAATGATTTAATACAGTTACCTAGGTCGGCGTCTTTTCAACTGCACGCTTCGTACTGACCGTAGAGACACGTGTTCATCATTAGATAATGGATGACAGGTGTGAAATATTCAATAGGCTTTACGCCTTCTGATTTCGATCACTGCTTCAGAATTGATCAAATTTCTCTTCTGGAAACACTCCTTCTGAGGTGTGCTGATGTAAATCTGAATGATCTTCTGATCCATTACTTCTGATATACACAGCTTCTGGAGATTCACTTCTTTGTTCTGCAGCTTCTGATAAGATAAAACTGTATCTGCAGAAATTCTTAAGCTGCTTTGTTTCATCAGAAACAAGCTTATCATCAAACCAGATATTTATTGATTCGTCTACAATCAATGTTTCAATATTGTATATTTTGTAGCACTTAGAGCATTCAGAATAATCAAGAAGGAAACATTTTTGTGCTTTAGAAACAAACAAAACAAATGGTTTCAAGACTAATAAACTTTCTTTTCTGATCTCCTACGAACATAGTTTCTTCAACAGATTTAAGTACCAGAACTTGGAAGACAGTCCTTTTTCCCTTCAAGTGTTGAGACCAACTTGAGTCCAGGTGACATGACATGTTGACTTTTATCTTCTTTGTCGCCAAGAGAATCTGCAAAAGAAATAGTCTTTTTCTTTGGTACCCACATCTTCTTGGGTCCTTTCTTGTTAGTTCTCCTCAAGTTCTGATTGAACTTGGGTTTAACATTGTAAGCAATAGGAGGAACAACATGATAATTTTTAATGTGAGTTTCATGATATTTCCTAGGTTGTGTCACATGCTTTTTGGTGTGTGTTATGTGAAAACTTTGAGCATGTGAAGTGTGCCTAATATCATGGGAGTGGCCATACTTGAACTGATCATACAATGGCTTGTATGTGAATTTCATTTCATCAACAGGTTCAAGTTTGTATGGGGTTTCACCCTCAAAACCAATGCCAACTCTTTTGTTTCCAGACACAGCATATATCATAGAAGCTAGCTGACTTCTGCCAATACTTCTAGATAAGAACTTCCTCTTCAGAATCTGATTCTGATGTAGATTCTGATCCGTCATCTTCTGTCGCCATCAGCGCACAGTTAGCCTGCTCATCTTCAGAGTCTGAATCATCTTCTGACTCATCCCAGGTTGCCATAAGACCTTTCTTCTTATGAAACTTCTTCTTGGGATTTTCCTTCTGAAGTTTTGGACATTCATTCTTGAAGTGTCCAGGCTCATTGCATTCATAGCACATGACCTTCTTCTTGTCAAATCTTCTGTCATCAGAAGATTCTCCACGTTCAAATTTCTTTGAGCTTCTGACGCCTCTGAACTTCCTTTGCTTGTTCTTCCAGAGTTGATTTAGCCTTCTGGAGATCAAGGACAGTTCATCTTCTTCTTCAGATTCTGATTCTTCAGGATCTTCTTCTCTAGCCTGAAAAGCGTTAGTGCATTTCATGATATTGGATTTTAATGCAATAGACTTACCTTTCTTTTGAGGCTCATTTGCGTCCAGCTCTATTTCATGGCTTCTCAAGGCACTGATAAGCTCTTCCAGAGAAACTTCATTCAGATTCTTTGCAATCTTGAATGCAGTCACCATAGGACCCCATCTTCTGGGTAAGCTTCTGATGATCTTCTTTACGTGATCAGCCTTGGTGTATCCCTTGTCAAGAACTCTCAATCCAGCAGTAAGAGTTTGAAATCTTGAAAACATCTTTTCAATGTCTTCATCATCCTCCATCTTGAAGGCTTCATACTTCTGGATTAAAGCGAGAGCTTTAGTCTCCTTGACTTGAGCATTTCCTTCATGAGTCATTTTCAAGGACTCATATATGTCATAGGCCGTTTCCCTGTTAGATATCTTCTCATACTCAGCATGAGAGATAGCATTCAGCAAAACAGTTCTGCATTTATGATGATTCCTGAAAAGCTTCTTCTGATCATCACTCATTTCTTGCCTTGTCAGCTTTACGCCACTGGCATTTACTGGATGTTTGTAACCATCCATCAGAAGATCCCATAGATCACCATCTAGACCAAGAAAGTAACTTTCCAGTTTATCTTTCCAGTATTCAAAGTTTTCACCATCAAATACCGGCGGTCTAGTATAACCATTGTTACCGTTGTGTTGCTCAGCAGAGCCAGATGTAGATGCAGGTGTAGACTTTGCAGTTTCATCAGCCATCTTTTACTGAAGCGTTTTTCTCTTCCTGAATCTTTTCTAAACACGGTTAAGTGCTTGCACCTTAGAACCGGCGCTCTGATGCCAATTGAAGGATAGAAAAACACTTAGAAAGGGGGGGTTTGAATAAGTGTAGCTTTAAAAACTTGACAGATAAAAATAAATTGCACAGTTATTTTTATCCTGGTTCGTTGTTAACTAAACTACTCCAGTCCACCCCCGCAGAGATGATTTACCTCAACTGAGGATTTAATCCACTAATCGCACGGATTATAATGGTTCTCCACTTAGTCAGCAACTAAGTCTTCCAGAGTCTTCTGATCACACACTGATCACTCCAGGAACAACTGCTTAGATACCCTCTAAGACTTTCTAGAGTATTCTGATCCACACGATCACTCTAGTTACAACCTGCTTAGATAACCTCTAAGACTTCCTAGAGTATTCTGATCCACACGATCACTCTAGTTCCTTACAACTTAATGTAATCAATTCTAAGAGTATTACAATTGCTTCTTAAAAGCTATAATCACAAACTGTGATATTTCTCTTAACGTTTAAGCTTAATCTCACTAATATATTACAACAGCAATGTAGTGAGCTTTGATGAAGATGAAGATTCTGAGCTTTGAATAGAACAGAGTTTCAGCAAGTTAATATGAGTTGTTTTGTTCAGAATCGTTAACCTTGCTTCTCATCAGAACTTCATATTTATAGGCGTTGGAGAAGATGACCGTTGAGTGCATTTAATGCTTTGCGTGTTCCGTACAGCATCGCATTTAATGTTATACGCTTTTGTCAACTACCTCGAGCCTTGTTCACGCTGTGTCTACTGACGTTGCCTTTAATAGCTTTTAACGTTCCTTTTGTCAGTCAGCGTAGCTTGCCACTTGTACTTCCTTCTGATCTGATGTTTGTGAATACAACGTTTGAATATCATCAGAGTCAAACAGCTTGGTGCAAAGCATCTTCTGATCTTCTGACCTTGAAGTGCTTCTGTGCGTGATACCATCAGAACTTCAGTGCTTCTGATCTCATGTTCTTCTGATGCTTCCATAGACCCATGTTCTGATTCTGCTTCGACCATCTTCTGATGTCTTGCCAGACCATGTTCTGATGTTGCATGCTGAACCCTTGAGACAAAGCTTCTGAGCGCTGAATTATGCATACTCTTTATATATTTCCTGAAAAGGAAATTGCATTGGATTAGAGTACCATATTATCTTAAGCAAAATTCATATTATTGTTATCATCAAAACTAAGATAATTGATCAGAACAAATCTTGTTCTAACAATCTCCCCCTTTTTGATGATGACAAAAACATATATAAATGATATGAATTTGCGATCAGAAAGAGCAGACGGCAAAAGACAAATTACACAGCTATAGCATAAGCATATGAATATGTCTCCCCCTGAGATTAACAATCTCCCCCTGAGATAAATAATCTCCCCCTGAAATAAATACTCGAAGAACTTTAATAAAAGACTTCCCTGATTATTTCGGTAGAGACGATCACATAAGCTTCTGTCTTCAGAGAATTCATAGCTTCTGACTTCTGCTTCCATTGGACAGCTTCAGAACTAGAATTTCTTTAGATCCCTAGAACACTCACAGCTTCTGATTCCTGCTTCCATCTAGGACAACTTCAGAACTTGAATTTCTTTGATCTTCAGAACATTCACAGCTTCTGATTTCTGCTTCCATTTAGGACAGCTTCAGAACTTGAGTTTTCTGGATCTTTAGAACATTCACAGCTTCTGATTTCTGCTTCCCTCGGATAGCTTCAGAGCTTTGAATTTCTACCAACATCACTTCATGCTAGATTTGTATCAGAACATTGTTGAATGTACCAGAGCATCATCAGAGCATCTCTACATCCTGAAATGTTACAGAACAAAAACTAAACGACAAAAGTCAGCATGGACGAGTCAGAACATAAAATGTATATTAGAACACATGATATGTATCAGAGCCATATAGGCTAAAATAATGTATCAGAGCAAATAGAATTTTGTCAGAGCAAATAGACAAATATGGATCAAATTCTATTATCAGTGCTTCTGATTCATTCTTCTTTCTTGCTTCTGATTTCTGAAGCTTGACAGCACTCAGCTTGCTTCAGTTTCCATGAGCTTATTCTTTTTACAGAATAACACTTCTTATGGTTTTGCTTCTTGTGTTTGCTTTGAAGATTCTCTTCACTTCTTTATACCTGCAAAACACTTAAACCATATAGAACTTGCAGTTCTTGTTAGTAAAAGCAACTGATTAAATCAAATCATTTATCACATATTTCTCCCCCTTTTTGTCATATCATAAAAAAAAACAGAAAAGATTCAGAGACAAACAAAACGAAACACACGAAGGAAGAAGATGATTTCATTGAAGTTCAAACAGCAGGTACAGAAGTACATGAAGATAAGTAAGATCAGATGCACAAAAACAGATGCAACGAAAAGAAACAACACAGACTCAATCTAAGATGGCCCTAGCCTAGACAAGATCTTGGCCAGCATTTCTTGAACCTCATTGTTGTGTCCATCTTGTCTCACCATGAAAGCTCTATACTCAGCATTGAGTGAGCTTTGCTCATCCTGTCTCTTCTGAATTTCTTCCAGAGTCCTTGCAAGACGAGAAGATTCATCAGAAGAAGCTTCACCGCTTTCAACCACAGGAATAGCAACTTGATCTGTAGCTTCCATGGATAGATCATTTGCAGGGATTTCCTCAACAGGATCTGATTCAGCAACATGATCTTCAGCATCTGCTTCTTGCATAGAAGCATCTCCATATATTTTGGCTTTTTTGATATTATTAATTCAAAGTTGTTTAAAAATGAAAGTATAATTAAAAATTAATTTAGTATTATAAAAAATGAAAAATAAAAGCCAACGTGGCAGTCCAGTCACGGTTTAAAAGTATGAAAAAAACCCGATTTGATAAAAATATTAACATAAGGACTAATATGGCCCGGTTAAATTTTGTAAGGGATTAAATCGAGTCATTTTTTTTGTGAGGGACTAATTTGAGTTGTGTGATTTTTGTAAGGGACCAAAATGGGTCTTCACTCTTAATTTAAAATAAATATATATTCAATCACAACTACAAAACCATTGGACACATAATTAAACAATTCCATGCTTGAAAAATCCTCTCAAAAAGCTTAGCAACTTTAACTTTCTAGATCCAAACGTGTAATGGCATAAATGATCCTCATTCACAATTTTCTTTTGAAAGGCAAATAAAAATTCAAAACACCAATTTATTTCACTTAGTAAAATATATTCCAATTGAAACTTGTCAAGTAATTTTCTAAGGTTGACTTTTATTAGCAGTCCAAACATAAGTTTGACTTTCTAGCATCATGCAAACAAAACATACATGCAAATCTTATTCTCCACAAAACATCAACATCATGAATATTAATGTGTTATAGTAACACATATGAACACCCATTGAGAATTTAAATTCTCTCTAAATAACATTTATTTAATACTAGTAGTAGTATTTTATAAGCTACCTCCACAAGCACCCAATCCCTAGTGGAATTAGACTTGGAGAAAAAGTACACAAAGAATCTCACATCAAAGTAGGAAAACACATCACAATTAAAAAAATAAAAACAAAATTATAAAAAAATATAACAATATGAGATAAATCCTCCACAAAGAGAAATTGAGTCAACATGCTTTTATTATATATTATATAATATAATGTAGACAAGCAACCACCACTAGACCACAAATTATTTTAGTAATTTAACAATTCTTTTTGGTTTGGATTTTTCAATTTCCAAAAAGTCTTATACAATTTTATAATAATTACATAAAAGTTTGGCGTGCAATAGCTACATCCAAACGTGTTACATTTTTTAGTTGAAAAGTTGAAGACTCGTGCTTTCTATTCACAGGTGTAAAGATGGTTTTGTAATTTAAATTTATTTTCTTAAAAGGAAGATTAAAAAGCATGGAAATGTAAGACAAGGTTGTCGCTATTAGCATGTTTATTGGGCACCATTGTTTAGTTTAATTAGGTTTTAGTCACTCATGTCAAAGGATTTTGTCTATATTCACCTAATTTGGTCTTTTATTTTTTATAACTTGGATGTGTTTATTGATCTTAGTACTTGGCTAAATGCAATTGGATGCTGGTGAGAAATACATGGAATTATAAACCCATGAATGAAGGCATTCGTCAGAAAAAATGTTGATAGTAAAGAGCAAATCTCAAACTATTCATTTCCAGGAGAATGTACATGTTAATTTTTTTATGCCAAGGTAGCTCTCAAAAGTTAGAAAAGATCAAATAAGCATTTGGTCATTTGTTCATCTTAATACCTCTTATGTATTAAAAAGGACTCCATATTCTAGTGGTTGAACACACCATTGATGTAAATAAGGTTTATATTTCAACAAATCCTAAGAAATAAGATGGATATTCTCAATCACTTAATCCAAATTTAAATCTTATTGTCGAAAAACTAAGTTATTCCTTAATTTTCAAATATACCAAAATGCAAACCAACCAAATTGACAATTTTTTCTTAGGTAAAACTCCATCTTCATCAAAAAGACCCACAAGGAAATAAGCATGACCCTTTGCTAAAAGTTTTTTCTTTAACCTTGATTCTTCAGTTTCTAGAACACTTGTATCCAATTATCCTTTGTTTCTTAGATAGTCTCACAAGTTTTAATGTAAGGTTCTTCATTAATGAATACATCTCATCATTTACCTTTCTTAATCATTTATGATTGTAATTGCTTTTGAATGTTTCTCTAAAGGTAATTGATTCTAAGTCTTGCAACTCTTCAACCATTTTTAAATCATAACATATAAGATCACCATAACCGTACCTCCGAGGTGGTAGAATCTCCCTCATAACTCTATTATGTGTCAAGTGATAATTATGCACCATTGTAGGTTTACCTTCAATAGTATTGGAAATGGAGTGAAAATTATATTCTTGTATATAGTCTCACTAGTAGGAAATTTCACCTCAAACCAAATCTTCTTCATCATAGATTTTTATTCTTTAATCTCCTGGTCTTTGCACTTCATCTTCATGTGAGTCTCATCATAAATAACATCATTCCTTTAAATAAAATTTTGATCCTCCAATATCCATCTTTCACAGTTTGTAATATTTAACCACTTCAGAATAATCAATGAAGACACACTTCACATTCCTAACATCAAGTTTTTCTAGTTTGATGTGTAAATGGAAAAGCTCCAAAAATCTTCAATGAATAGCCTCAATGTTTTTTCACTCAAAACGTCCATAACTATTTTGAAAATTTATTCTTACGATTTGCATTTGTTAATCAAGTAAGCTTATGTAGCAACAACTTAACCTTATAAATACTCTGTTTACCCAGCTCCCAATATCATGCAATTACTCTCTCCAAAATGGTCCTATCCACGCTTTATGCTAGGCCATTAGGTTAAAGTGTGATAACAACGGTTCTATGCCTCTTGATACATTGTTTTCCTGCAAAATTCATTAATGTCCTCTGAAACAAACTCCATACCATTGACACTTCTCAATATATTCAGTATAGTTTCCAATTGATTTACAATAAGAGTATACTATTCATTAAGCATTTCAAAGGTGTCACTTTTATTTTTCAATATGTGGACTCATACTCTTCTAAAAAAAACATCAATAAAAGAGACCAACCCATGGATTGCCACCTTTGCTGGACCTCATAAATATGAGTAAACATATTCAAAAGAACTACTAGAATTATGCGCACCAATTTCAAACTTCACCTTGTGTTGTTTGCTTAATATGAAATTATCACAAAATTCCATTTTATTCAATTTCTGTCCCCTAGTAACCATTATTTAGAAAGTTCGAATAAACCTTTTTCACTAACATGCCCTAATCTCAAATTCCATAGCTTAGTTTTGTCATCAAAGTCTTGACTAGATAATTATATATGACCAATAATAGTGGAACCATCCATATTTTGGACCCTTTAACCATTATCAATGCCCCATGCCAAATTATTAACACCCTAAGTTCAATTCTAATGTAGTAGTCTATATCATGAAACATGCTTAAGAACAAAATATGTCACTTAAGTTCCGAAACATACCTCAGTTTGTGTAGAATGAACTCATATTTATCAATATTAATTTTAGTCCGACTGTACTAATACCATAAACTTTAAAAGCCTTATTGTTTTCGAGTCGAACGTCTCCATATTCTTTCAGCTCTTAAAGTTTTAAAATATTGTTTCCTTAGATACACGTGATAAGAGAATTCTGAGTCCATAATTTAACTCTCATCACTAATATTGCATTCTCTTTCACAACAATCCTTCATGAAGTGACTAGTTTTGTGACAAGTGAAGCATTTAAAATTTGAATTATCAAAAACCTTTGACTTGAATTTGACACGAATCTCTTTACTTTGTGGTTTCCTCTACTCTCGAATTATCCACCTCTATCGTCAATAATCAAATCTTTCATTTTTGTAGTGATGATACACTACTTACCATAAAGAATACATCCTTAAAATGTTCAAAGCATCTGGTCAAAGAGCTTAATAGGAGTAGAGTATTATTCTCCTCATCAATTTTTACCTCAATATTATGCAAATGATTAATGATCTCGTAATATTCAGCCAACTGCTCGACAACAAATTTATTCATCTAAAAATTTAGTCATATACAATAATTCCATCTTGACCCACCATGCTCTTCTCCCTCGCAACTTCCTTAGAACTTTATTTCCGAAGCACACCAAAATAACACTTTTGACTTTAACCACCATCTCAGCCTTCTTTGTTTGTGTTAGACTTGCATGCATCAATGTCTCTCCCTTTAAAACTTTCACACATCTTTGTTTAATTAAGATTGTTTGCATCTTTACCTTCAAAAATTCAAAAAATGTTGTCAAAAAAAACTTATCCATGTTCCATTTAAAACCGAAGATTTTCACTTGTAATCCCACAGTAATGTCAATTTGTGACAACATATCTATTAAATCTTCTTCAATAATATAGAATCTTTAATCAATTATTTGAGAAAATATGATAGGCGGTGAATCTTCATTTGTAAAAATCAAACAAACGTCCCCCAAACACCTTATCAAAATTTTTATCTCTAAAATGTTTTCCCTTCATTCACTAAGCACTCAAATTTTTCCCATAATTTTGACTTCCACACATCTTTATTTCCATAGTCCTTTACTAATGATTCAACTTTGTTCATCATTCTTACTTTTCAAATATCAAAAACTCCATTATACACTGTTAATTTTTTCTACAAGTTCTTCCTTACACACATTTTGGGTTGTACTAGATCTTCCTCTTTATAAACTCATATAAAGAAGTCATAGTTAAATTTATCATCTAGAAAAACTTGTCAACACAATTAAACCATATTAGTGCTAACTAAGCAATTCAATCATCTCTCTATCTTGGACGTTAATTAATCATCAATAATTTTCTAATTAAACTGTACCAACAAAAAGGACATAAATGTTAAACAAAAGCCACCCAACCTTTCAATTTCAGTGTATATGGTCTCCTGTCCAAAATTCCAACCTTTATATATCTTTCAAACGAAATATGCTACTATTAAAGTATTAGCTATTTGGCTAATATGGGATACTTTCGACATTAATTAATTAATAAATTTTGTTGTAAAGTGAAATGGATTATGTGGCTAAGGAACTTCTGTTTGTAGTGGCGTGGGGATCCTAAAGTTTACTTTTCTTGTCGATCGATAGAGCCAATGATCTCTGAGTCATATATAAGGAGAAAACATATTCATTTTTAAAATAGAATATAAGTTATATAAACTAGCAACTTTTAACCACGGTTTCCTGATTTCTTTACGCAATTACATGTATGGATATTGTGGGGTGGGGTGGTAGGTTAGCAGAAATAAAATCTTTCATATATTATGATGTTCTGCATATGTGTAGCAGAGATACATTCTCTAGCGGGTGCAGTTATCGTGCATAGATATATCCATGCACTATGCATAGATTATTATGGACCTTTGGATCAAATTCTAGACATCAATTGTTATTATTCAATACTCAATACTCATCACTCAATATTCAATACTCAATACTTGATTAAAAAAACATGACCCAATGGCTTATGTAGGCTTATGCATGGTGCATAAGGAAAATCCTTATGCATATTAGCCAAAGCCATTCTCTAACTATCTAGCTTTACGATCAACTACGAGTCAAGGTGTAGCTAGCATAATATTTGAAAATATTTCAATCCACCTCTTATACTCTCAGGCACTTGTTAAAATTTTATTTTTATTTTTGATTTTGGAGATATACATCAAGAATCACTTTTTTTACTAAAATTTGTATTTTTCGGGAACTTTATCTATGGAAGTATTATAAACTAGTAAACATTAAAAAAATTTAAATTAATTCAGTTCATTAATTTTTTTGTAGATATATCTACGGAACGTCTTAAAAACATAATGTTCTGTAGATGTACCTACGAACCTTCTGTTATATTTTAATTCAACTACATTTCACTCTAAAACTCTAATTTTTTTTTATGCAACAACAAAATAATACATCAAAATATAATACATCAAGGTAGTGTAATGTAAAGTCAATAGTACATAGTACACCAAGAGAATACATTGTATAAATCATCCAAATAATGTCATAAACATAACCAAAATAAAGTACATCAATGTAATAAAAATACAAACATCAAAATAATCAGCACGATCACTACTATGTGTGTCAGACAATATTCTCATCATCTCCTCTGCCTCTTGTGCCACCTCTGCTCCACCACGTCGTCTGCCGGCTACTCTGCCTCTACAGTCAAGTGCCCCACCTGTCCTGACACGATATCTACGGTACAAAAATGTACCATCTGCCACCCTCATGATATTATCCAGTATACACATGTGATCAGACCCCTCAGAGAAGAAACCATCGTCAATGCTCGCCCGTGCCATCTCAAGTATCTCACGACAACGAGGAAGAACATCTTGAGTGTGGTCTAACTGAGAGTGATGAGTCTGCAATATCTCCTGATGAGCTAGTCTGGGCGGTGATCCCGGTGCAATGGGGATCATGTAGGGATGTGACATAGTGATGTACCAGTCGGGCAGCTCCAGTCTACCTCTGCTCTGGTCGCCCGAGCCTCGTCTGGAACCATGTGATGGTCAAATATTATCACGAATATATAATGAACAACTTATAAAATAAAAGTAAAAGGATATAAGATTGTTACCACTAAGAATGAACAGCTGCCTGCAATAGTTCTTGCCTTCGACAGACATCCCTCTTTGAGTCTCAAGTAGTTGTACGCCAGTGTTGCCACCCCCAATTATACTCATGGATTCGTGCGGGATCAAAAAAGTACCTTAGGTAAGCGACATCTGTATACGTGGAGCTTGTGTCCACAAACAGCTGACTGCCGACAAAAAATAGGAATTAACACCTAAGCACACGCTTTCTGTGTATCCCCACCTCAACTGGATCACCAAAAGCCTTCTATGCTGCAAGGAGCTCAACATCATATCTCCGTGTCAAGAAGAAAAACCTCACGTGCGTCCTGAGGGTCTTCTCCACCTCCTCAAGCACATCCTATGGATTAGCCCCGAGCCTCAGAGCCTCTCTCGCTTCCTCCTTTGCCATTCTACCGTGACAAAGGAGGGTACCCCGTATAGGTATATGCAGGAGGCATGCCATGTTATCAAAGTAATAGTAACCTCCCCATAAGGAAGATGGAATGAGGACGTCTCTGGGTGCCATCTCACCGCAAATTCCATTAGCATCATGTTGTGTATAGTGGAGTACTCGATCTGACATATGTTCTTCAGCCTAGAAACCGTGAGGACATCCTAGAACCACGGCTCCGCAGGCTGCTACAGAGATAAATCTTCAGCCCGTGGTTTAGAACTTCTGGGAAGCCCTATCATAAAAATTTCCAAATAAAACATTGTTAAACAAAGTTAGAAATAATAAGTTTCCACTGAGGAGAAAAAGTAATAAGTATAAGTAATGTTACCTCTCTGTTCCAAACATGTCTGGATGTATGATCAGCATACCCTGTCAACATGGATAAATCGGAAGGACCCCCTCGGTAAGCCTCAGGTGGCACAAGAGCACAAGCATCAACATCAGCAACCTCATGCAATGGGTCAATACCATATGGAGGTGGCACAGGAGAAACAACACCATCAGGAGGTGGCAAAGGAGGATCAGAAATATCCTGACGACGTCTGCGGGTGGAGGGCGTCTATGAAGTACCTTCACCATCATCCCGACACCTCCGGGATGAAGAAATGGAAGGCGCCTGTCCACTATGCTCCGAGTGAGTCTGCGTCGTGACCCCATCTGTCACTTCTAATGGAATGGAGGTGCCATTTGCCACCTGTGAGGCTGTCTGCATCCGTGCACGTCGCACAGAGACATGCTGTGCAATCCTCCCAGATATAAGTCGGTCTGTCTGGTTGACCACAATGTCTGCAGTGTATTACAAATAAAGTCGAATTAGATACAAATAACTTATAAAAACAAAAGAAAAAACAAAAAAAAATAATTAATTTTAACTCCGTAGGTGCAAATATGGAATGCTCCGTAGATACATCTAAATTATGTTTCTAAAACTATCTAATGATTTCTACACCTAAAATTGTATTCTGACTCTATTACGGGAAATAATCGAAAATAACTTCGAAACTCGAAAACTTATCGATTGCATTAAGCTTTGAACAATGGGGAGTTATTGATCGTTGATGTTGATGTTTCTTGCCGAACTCGAGAAAAAATGATGAAGTTTGGTGGAAGTTTGATTTTTGAGGTTGAGAGAGATTGAGAGAGTAGAGAAAATGGAAAAGTGTGAGAATGAGAGAGGAGAAGAGTCTGACGCGAGTTTAACATCAAATGGTTCTGGAGGTGCATAACTGAAAATATTTCATAGATGCACCTACGGAACAAATGAACTTTGGAAAAAAAAGGTGCTTCCGGAGATACACCTCGGAAGCAGGGGCATTTTTGGCAACGCGCATGGTGGCTAAGAAGTCCAAGGGGTGGGTTAAGAGTTTCTTTAATATTTTGAGGTCAATTAGGACCATTAAGTTTTGAGTTTGGAGATGCATCTTCAGACGCATTCTGCGCTTCCTTCAAAACTTCAAAAGTGAGTCAACTATGTATTTGAGGTGCGTTCGGATATGCATCTCCGAAATTAAAGGATATTTTGAAATTTTCACGAGGAATGGTAGCATTCATTAGGATGCTTTAAGTAATTCCATTATCCTTTTTATCTTGATTAGGCTCATTTAGTTCAAACAATCATATACAATTCTCATACTGAATAACCTTTTTTTGTTGGCATTCCTTCTCTCATCCTCAATGGTGAGGAGGCACCCTATGTAAATTCAAAATTGTCCTTCATTAATTTGAAAGTATATTTTCCGACTCACTCATATAAGTAAAATACATGCGTAAGTGAGTGACACCCTCATTTGATTAGAAATGAATAAGGAGATACATCTCCGTAATAATTCCACATGCACTCCATCCATTTTTAACTGAAACTCATCTTGCCATAATATAGTTCGGAGATGCATCTCTATAAAAATTATGGAAGTATACTTCCGTAATCACCTTTTAGGTACTCCCTCCATCTCACAATATTTGTTCTCTTTGTAATTTTCACACTTTTTAAAATAATGATTAATTGTGTTGATTTCAATGATAAAACAAATATCATTTACTAAAATATCCTTATTAATAACAAATAGTGGAACAATTACATGAACTAAAATACAATAAATAAAGACAAGTTAGTGAAAATAAATAATAAATATTACATTAATATTCTAAAAATTTGAGACAAATAAAAATAGGAAATAAAACATCTATTCTGAGACGGAGAGAGTATTAAAATTAGCTATTTTTGAAATAATTCAAGGATGAAATAGGATTAAACCATTTGTAATAACTATATGATGAATAAATGGCATTTAGCGCAGTCATCAATTCAATTGATTACTGTTTTTACTTTTTCAATGCTGTTACCAATTGGATTTGCCGTTCTTCTCCGACAATTTTTTTTGTTTTGAAATATAAATATTTTAGACATTAATTAGAAAATATGATTATTTAAATTTTTTATTAGAAAACATGATTAATTTAAAAAAATTCCAATATGTGACTTAAGAATTAATTTTTGTAATGACAAAAATTAGTTTTTTTTTTTCAAAATTATTTTATCTGGAAACAACATAAATTTATGTTTATTATAGACTATGAGGTTAATTCAACTATTCAAATCCGCATTCAAAATCACCACTCGAACTTGAACTAAGAGATTATTTAGACGGTAAAATAACACCAACGTCCACACTACTTGGTTATTAGGAGAAATGAGAACAATGAATCACGACCATTAAATTTTAATTTGTTGATTTTAATGGACTGGATTGGTTTCTCTTTCTATGATCTTTAATATTTATTTTAAATCAACATAGAAAGAGAAACCAATCTAGTTCATTAAAATCAACAAATTAAAATTTAATGGCCGTGATTTATTGTTCTCATTTCTCATAATAATCAAGTGTTCTCACTTGAGTCGTCCCCTATATATATATATATATATATATATATATATATATATATATATATATATATATATATATATATATATATATAAGCGGATGTGATTTTGGATTTCAGACGCAAGTTTCACACTATCTAAACTCGCACTCAAAATATCGAGTGACACTCGAATCCGAACTTAAAATCAATTAACTCGAATTTTCACATATTAACTTGAATTCGAGTACAGGCAGGGTCGGATCTAGACACATATTGGTGTGGCTAAAAATAAAAGAAAGTATAAACCAAATTTAGAACAATAGAGGTTGTAGCATATCGCCTAGGGTTCTTCCATTGAACATTTGGTAGCCTGGATCATCTAGTTTCGATATGGCATGCAGTAGTCTAGATCATTTGGAAAATGCAGAATAAAGTAAAGTTTTGTTAGAAAACAAAGACGGTTAATCACTAGATGAATATGATTATAGAATAACTAGAAGTAGGTTCATTCTCATGCTTCAAATAGCGATTTTTTTAAAAAACTTATAAAAATAACACTAATTACTTTTGTAAGACTCAATTTACTTTTAAATATTTTATTAAGAAATAATATTTAAAATTTTAAAATTTTATTTAATAAAATAACAATAGCATACATAATATTTGTTTAATAAATAAAATATTTCATCCGTCCAAAAATAAGTTTCATATTTGACACTTTCACATATATTAAGAAAATATGATAAATGAAAAAGAGAGAATAACAATTTTACTAAGCTGTTCTGATTGATGATTGGTGTATTCAAATTATTATTAATTTATTATTGCACTTAGGGGATTAATTAGGGGATATAATTAATACTCAACATATATGTATATAATAAAAAAAAATTTAAAAAAATCGGTGTGGCTATAACCACACTCAGCCTTAACATAGGTCCGCCTATGAGTACAGGTGAACCCCACGAATTTGGATTTGTCTGCCTTTCCTACAAGTCAGTAGGTAAAACTTAGAAGTTTGTAATAAAAATAAAAATAATAAAGTTTGTCCGCTTGTATCAAATCCGGTTGTAATTGTAATTGTAACTATGTATTCAGTTGGGCCTAATGTGGTTTTTTTATAGACAGTTATGCCTAATGTTATGCCGGGTGCAGTTACCGTGCATAGATAAAAATCTATGCACCATGCATAGATTATTATGGACCCTTGGATCATTGAATCAAATTCTAGACACCAATTGTTATTACTCAATACTCAATACTGGATTAAAAACATGATCCAATAGCTTATGTAGGCTTATGCATGATGCATAAGTAAAATCCTTATGCATATTAGCCAAAGCCTGTTATGCCAATCCTTACCAGTTGAAAGAACGTGTGGAAATTGAATCAACCAGACCTACCTCTAAATGGTTAATTTTTAACAGTGTTCTTTAAAAAAAATTATCTAAGAAAAAATTGTTTTAAAATTTATTTTACAACATACAAATAAGATTGTGTTATTAATAGTGCATTAATACAAAAATTTATTTATGTTATTAATCAGTTATTTTATTTATAATTTACTAACTATTTTTAAATATTAAATTCTTGAATTTATTAGTTAATCTATACATTTATTAATCAATTTAATTTAAATTAATTAATATATTTTTAAAAAATTTGAAAACTCATTAATCAAATTATTAGGGGTGGCAATTGGATCCATTAAGGTAAAATTCATCCAATCCATCCACCAAAAAATCCATCCAATCCATCCACCAAATAAAAAAAATAAAATATTTTTAATTATCTTTTGGATGGATGGATATCCATCCATTAGAAATTTGTTAATGGATGGATTGAATGAATTTCATTCCTTAATGGATGGATTGGATTGAATTTTTATTTAGAGAGTTTAATGGATTGTAATGGATTAATGGATTGGTTTGATGAACTTCTTGTTGTTTCTCGCTCTTATAAAAAAAATAATAATAATATCAATTATTTCCATGCTGTGGAGAGTAGTACTTTTGTTCTGCAAAATGACCTTGTTTCGAGTTTTTCAGATGACGTAAGTAATCTCCGCTATAGCAATTTTAATGAGATTGCATTTAACTCCCTTTCCACAAGACATCTGATTAATCCAATTCAGCTCCAAATTCCAATCTCTCGAATTATGCGATACGCCCATCCAGTTAAGGCCACTTTTTTTATAGTAGAATTACAAGAAAAGAATAGATGGTTACCACTTTCTTGAGAGCCGAAAAAAAACAAGTTTACCTCGGTAAGAAGTAACAACACCAAAACGATGGAGTCGATCTTTGGTGGGTAATCTACCCAAGCAAGTTAGCCACAGGGTGAATTCAGCTCTTGGTCTAGCAAGATTTCCATAGAAGATTTTCCTCCATGGTACTTTAGGTTTTGTTCCTCTCAACATAAGATATATTTTTCTGGTATTATATTTACCTGTAACTTGGAACTCCTTCCACTTTTTAGATTGCATGAGAATATCCGATGTTTGAACATTGCTTTGAGAGTCCACGAATAGTGCATACCAGAGCAACAATTTGCATGATCAGATTTTTTAAGTAGTATGGATGAATCCAATTAATCCACAACTTATCCTTCTTTTCGCAAACATTCCACATAAGCTTACCAATTGTTGCTTTATTCCATTCAAGGAGAGAAATTAAATTCAAACTACCTTCAGAGATAGGATCATTAACACGATCCCAGGATACCAGAGCTTTTTTGGTTATATTTTCCTTACCCAACCACATAAAACTCCTGCAAAGACTATTAGTATGAGAAATAATATTTTTTGGGAGAGGAAATATTTTCATCCAGTAATTAGATATGGAAAATATAACACTCTTCAAAAGTTGTACTTTGTCTGCATAAGATAGAAGATGCGTACTCCAATGTTTTAACCGAATCAACATTTTCCCAATTAACGGTTGACACTGAGAGACAGTCAGTTTCGTACTAGCCAGTGGAACTCCAAGATACTTGAAAGGCACTGATCCGATAGAAAAACCAGTTTTATGTTGGATAAGGTTAGTAGTATCTTCATCCACACCCCTAAAGTATATCTCACTCTTGGGAATGATAATTTCCAAACTCGTAGAGGCTGAGAAACCCCTAACTTTATTCATTATTAGCTTTATCGATTCAACGTCTCCTGTTATGAAAAGCAATATATGATCATCAAAATAAAGATTTATAATTTTCAATCGCTCACACTTCGAGTGAAAATTAAAATTGGGGTTTTTATTCAAACCTTGTAGCATCCGATGAAAGTATTCCATGATAAGGACAAACATGAGGGGAGATATGGGGTCTCCCTATCTGAGGCCACGCTTCGCCTTAAGGATTTTTGTAGGAACACCATTGGTGGATAATCTATACGACACCGTTGTCACACACACCAAGATCCAATTGATATAGATTTATGGGAAACCTAGTTTAGTCATGATATGGTGGAGGCTGACCATTCTACTGTGTTATAAGATTTCTGAATATCAATTTCAACCATGCAACGAGGAGAAATATGCTTTCTGTTGTAACCCCTGATAAGCTCTTGTGCCATCATGATATTATCATGAATAATTCTGTCGGGAACAAATGTTGATTGATTTTCATGGACCACTGCATTAATCACCTCACCGAATCTGACAGTAAGAATTTTAGAGATGATCTTATAAATCGTGGTACAACATGCAATAGGACGCATATCTGTAATAGTATTCTCCTCTGGTGTTTTTGGAATTAATGTAACGAGAGAACAATTCATTGCCGAAAGCATATTTCCAGTATCAAAAAATTCCATAATAGATTCCTTAACATCCTTCTTTATAATTTCCCACGAAGATTTAAAGAAGAATGGATTAAAGCCATCAATTCCCGAGGCTTTGTTGTCTACAATGGATATGATATTTGCTTATGACTTTATTACTTCTTATTTCACTGTGTATACACTACTACAAAAAGTGCTTTTAACCTCGGACGCAAAATGCATTTTACCTCGGCTAAAGAAGCAAGGTAAAAAGAGCGTCATGAAAAGTAACAACTTTACCCCTCGATTTTCAAAACACCAAGGGGAAAATGCTTATGTACATGGTTTCGAACCCCAACTTCTGCACTTTTAATATTTTCAAAACTAGCGCATCAAACCTCTCGGTTTATCAATAGAATGAGTGGTAAGATTGATATTTTTAAAATTAGTTATAAACGAAAACATATTTATAAATAAATTGTTTACTCATAATATTACATTGTTTACAAAAAATATTTTTGTAAATATATATAACAAATTTTAAATTCGATTCATCATCATCACTGTTGGTGAAGATCAAATGTTGGATCCTCGTTTCATTGAAATGTTAGGGAAGATAAAATGTTGGATGCAATATATTTCAGATCCCTTTTACATTAATTTATTTCTAATGTAAATCACAAAAAAAGTTAGTTAAATGAATGAATATATTATTATTAACGAACACCGTAAAAAATTTGATTATTGAAGAACACAAACATTAAACACAGTTTATTTTGTGCTCTTGCAATCCATCGTAGAGAACTTTATCAAATTTTTTACACTTCAAAGTTTTCATGTTATATGTTTCATTAACAATTATTGATATTTGTTGAAGCGGTTAAGAGACAAGCAAAAAATAATAGGTATACTATAACTGGGTGATATAGGTTATATCGTATAGTCTCCATAGGGACTGATGAGAGGGAAAAACTACCGTTCAACAATTTCAATCCTTCTGAGTTTAATTTTGGGTGCGGAAAGTAAATGCGAGAAAAGTAATAAAGCAAATAAACAATCTATTGCAGCTTAAAAGAATTCATTATGGAATCGTATCTCATTCCACCCGTCGAATACTTAAATCTGAAGATCTATCACACTACACCTACAATATGCATCAAAATCACCAGGCATCGCTCGAGACGGACCACATCAGTGCCCATTTCTGCAACACCGACGAGAGTTCAACTATATTGCTCTTTCAGCAATTTCCCAACCGATCGAACAACACAAATGCAATAAACTCCGATACCCATTATGATTATTAGCCCTGAATCTATGTCTAGAGTTTAGAAACTAATAGATATCATACTTAATCAAGATCTATGATGTCTATTTCTACAAAAACATAAATCCAAAGCATTTAAGCAAAAAGATCAAGAAAAACACCAATAATGATTTGTAAATAATATATATATATATATATATATATATATATATATATATATATATATATATATATATATATATATATATATATATACGATCCCAAGATCGAAAACTGTACATACAAGAAGAGAAAAATATACATACAACACCCACCATTGGAATGCGTCACAGGAAAGAAGAAGAACAAGCGGAAATTTCTCGTGTTGTCGGCACAATCGGAGACCACCCGCGCTTAATCGACATGATAAGCCACCAAAGATGTTTCTTGAACCTCTAAACTACAAAGAATGGATAAGAGCTTAACTTTGTCAAAGAAGAGATGATAAAACCTAACAAAATGTGATTTTATAACATAAATACAATTCTGCCTTCACAAACCTTGCTACGCGAGCTTTCATTTATTAGCTAAACCTCCTCTGGAGGAAAATATCTAGAACAATAGAAATGATCTTGCTAATCCAGACGGATCTTGCTAAGTGAGCTTGCGAAGCTTCGATTACTGTAAGAGATCAAAAATATAGGTCATAGCGCGTTAGAACTTTGGCTTAGCGAGTTTGATAGAACTTTGGTCCTTTATTTATTGGAAACGTGCATCCGGAGCCGTGCCTTCGATACTTTATTACTCGAGACTCCAAATATGAAAGAATACCTACAAAAAGACATTAAAACTATTAAACCGTACACAAATACACTAAAATACAATTATTCATAACATAAACGTATTTACGAACAAATCGACGTTTATTCAAACGATATTGTCAAAAAGAATAGATAAGTTCAACAAAACTTATACACAAAAATAGATACAATTTGCACTTATCAAACTCTACTCAACTTATTTCATTATTTGTCCTCAAACAATGGTCACTCGAACAATGAAGAAACAAAACAAAAATCAAAGAATCTTGAATCAACAAGTTTTGAAAAACGAAAACAATTGCACGAATCAAAATTGAGAAATGTACAAGTCAAAGAATTTACTTACCACTATCATACAACGATAACATAATCACAAAACAAAGACTAAATACAACAATTATGCCAAATATTCTAAAACAACACAAGTTCACTCATGAATCACACCTAGAAAAACAATCATCGGTAGATGAAAAACACGCAAAATAAGGTACTTTCACTCACACACAATCTTGTAAACAAAAGATAAAAATATACATTCAACCAAAAATTCACATTGAAAATACAAAGGCAAGAATCACAAGGACTTAGAGGGTTGTATTGTCGCTTGGTCAACAAACAAGGGATAAGTCCTAAAGCTAATCGAAACAAAAACTTGCCTAAACCTAAGGGAGTAATTACTTCCACAAAGTTTCAAACAGATCATTCCAATCAAAATTCTTCATCAACCCAATTTTTTAAAACCAATCACATACTTATTAACACAACATTATTCCATAATTCTTTTTGTTTCCTTTCTCAAGAATTTTCTTTTTTCTATTTTTCTATTTTTTCTTTTTCTTTTTCACTTTTTTTTCTCTCTTTTCTTTTTCTCATCCTCAACCTCATAGCAATCAAACTGACAAGTGCGCAACCATTCTCTCCCCAACTTGAATTCAACCACATCATAATACGAATACTCCCTACTTTCAAAGGCAAGATAAAAATTCATACAACAACACAAAGTTGAGGGTTCAAGAAACAAAGAAATCAACATCCATACAAAAAGGAAAACCAAACACTCATATACAAGCATTAAGTTCAAAAATAACATGGATGTTGACAAAAAGCTCAAAGGGTTTACTAATGATCACACACTCACAAGGTGAAAAGACTATTTGGCCAAGGTAGTTGTGCTCAAAATGAAACAAAAATGCCTTGATCACTTTCATGCATTTATACAATCAACCCAAACAAAAGATTAAACATAATAAAATCTAGTTAAAAAAAGAATTGTGGTCTCCAACATAAGTAAACAATGGAAAGCAATCTCACAAAAAGGTGGAAACTAAAGTGATTCAAGTCATGAAAAAGTTGTACAAAAGAATGAATGACCTAAATTATGTAAAAAGTCTAAGTTTCCTAAACATGTCATAGTATAGAAAGCGATAAACTCATACCTTGACACCGCACAAAATTATCAATTAATCATTACCGTACAAAAGCATGTTGGAACACCCATCTCTAAAATTTGTTCCATGCTTCCTCAACTCGAAGTAAACCACAAAATGAACACAAACAACAAACAAAAGTATCAAACATATATAAAATAATAAGTATAAACGAATAGGAACAAAAGAATTAGGCAATAATGGCTTGGAGAGAGAGGAAAGAATTCGGGTGTAAGCAATCGCGCTAAGCAAGCTGTGCTACCGCTTAGCGCTCTTACTGCAACATAAATTCTTCCAGCATGAAACAGATGCAATCCAAGCCTCCCTCGCCACTTATTGACCTATAAAATGCAAATTCAGCAAGTAAAAACGTAGGAGTGCCTCCCTCAAGCTCTTTTTTGACGTCGTTAGCTCGACGCCTTTTATTGTTCTGCGAATGGCAAGTAACTTCCTCGCGACACGCCAATGCTTTCACCTCAATGCAACCTAAAGAAAGCGTCCTGACCAAACACTTAACAAACGAATCAAAAGAAAAAGTATATACACATATGCGTAAAAACAAAAATATTCATAAAACACAATATTTACAAGACCCTTAATTGGCTAAACAAATTGAAAAGTGAAAATTTAGAAATTATAAACTATTCAAGTTTAATTTGTTTAGCCAATTTCACCTTGCTAAATAGAAAAAGTGAAGAGGAACAAAAACAAACACACAACATGTACAAGTATGAAAAAATAAACATGTATCCATATACAAATGAGAATGCACAAAATATTCAATATAGACATATTTACGAAACTTAGAGAGTAAAACTATCGCGATGTAGTTAATATCAAACTAATCTCCGGCAACGGCGCCATTTTGTTGAAGCGGTTAAGCGGCAAACAAAAAGTAATAGGTATATTATTACCGAGTGATATAGGTTATATCGTATCGTCTCTACAGGGATTGGTGAGAGGGAAAAACTACTGTTCAACAATTTCAATCCTTCTAATTTTGGTTTTGGGTGGGGAAAGTAAATGCGAGAAAAGTAAATAAAGCAAATAAACAATCTACTGCAGCTCAAAAGAATTCATTCTGGAATCGTATCTCATTCTACCCGTCGAATACTTAAATCTGAAGATCTATCACACTACACCTACAATACGCATCAAAATCACCGGGCATTGCTCGAGATGGACCACACAGTGCCCATTTCTGCAACACCGACGTTCAACTATATTTCTCTTTCGGCGATTTCTCAACCGATCGAACAACACAGAGGCATTAAACTCCGATATCCATTATGATTATTAGCCCTAAATCTATGCCTAGAGTTTAGAAACTAATAGATATCATACTTAATCAAGATCTATGAAGTCTATTTCTACAACAACACAAATCCAAAGCATTTAAGCAAAAAGATCAAGAACAACACCAATAATGATTTGTAAATCAAATATATATATACGATCCCAAGATTGACAAATGAACATACAAGAAGAGAAAAATATACATACAACACCCACCATTGGAATGCGTCACAGGAAAGAAGAAGAACAAGCGGAAACTTCTCGTGTTGTCGGCATAATCGGAGACCACCCACACTCAATCGACGTGATGAGCCACCCAAAGATGTTGCTTGAACCTCTAAACTACAAAGAATGGATCAGAGCTCAACTTTGTCAAAGAAGAGATGATAAAAATTAACAAAATGTGATTTTACAACATAAATACAATTTTGCATTCGCAGACCTTACTAAGCGAGCTTTCATTTATTAGCTAAACCGCCTTTGGAGGAAAATATCTGGAACAGTAAAAATGATCTCGCTAAGAGAGCTTGAGAAGCTTAAGCTACTGCCAGAGACCAAAAATATGGGTCATAGTGCGCTAGAACTTTGGCTTAGCGAGCTTGACATAACTTTGGTCCTTTATTTCTTGGAAACATGCATCCGGAGCCGTGCCTTCGACACTTTATTACTCGAGAATCCCAATATGAAAGAATACCTACAAAAGACATTAAAACTATTAAACGGTACACAAATACACTAAAATACAATTATTCATAATGTAAATGTATTTACGAACAAGTTGACGTTTATTCAAACGATATTGTAAAAAAGAATAGATAAGTGCAACAAAACTTATACACAAAAATATATACAATTTGCACTTATCAATATTCAAAATGCTTTTCTAATGAATGATTGTTAGGTTTCACGTAGATCTCTAATGAGAGTGTCTTGAGCGTTGATACTCACGAAATGGACGACATTAATTTGTTTAAGACCAGTGATCATTATTCTCAATTATCACGCCAAAATTATTCCCTCGGTTTCTGATAAAAACTGAGGTAAAAGATGTATAAGCTTTTTTTAACATTACATTGTTTACACATAATATTAAATTACATTATTATAACAAATATAGTGTTATCATAGTAGTTGTTGTTCACAAGAAATATATATATATATATATATATATATATATATATATATAGTGGTGGATGTAGATAGTTTTTTTTTGGATTGATGTCTTGAAAATATCTTGAACGTTGTTCCTTTAAGAATGTAAGGTAGATATTTGTTGTTGTAGCAGTGTAACATGTTCCCCCGATTTCAGAAGAAATTGAGGGGAAATGTATTTTATATTTTCAATTGAAAAAAAAAGTAAGCCTCTCAGTTTTAGAATAAAACCGAGGTGAATGATATCTTTTTTTTCTAAACATTACATTATTTACATAGAATGTTAAAAAAATCTAGATTCATCATCATCTTTGCAATTCCATATTTTGTTGCTTATATCATTTCAAAGGTTGAACAACCTTCTTTGTTTAACCTGGAAGCAGGAATGATTTTCCGCACTGGCAATCTATCACAGGGAACTTTTCCAACATTCTCTAACAGAGAGTTGTTAAAAAAAAAATACAACATCAACACCATTATGTGACATAGATTGCAAGGGCAGAAAAATATTTTTTCTAGCGTAGAAGAACATCAAAGATTTTTTCTGTTTTGAAATCCACCCCAAAGAATGATGCATACTAGTTTGGGACGACAACATATAAGTTAAGATTAGGGTAAAATTTGTTTAATGAGTGCTTTTATAGTAAAATGTGATTATGTTGTTCTCCCTCAGTTTTTAAGGAAACCGAAGGGTTAGATGATTTAGTATTCACTTATAAACAAATAAAAATATAAACATCCTTATGTGGATTAGAAGCGTGTCCTGATTTGTTTTACTCCTCAGTTTTATTAGCAACCGAGGGAATATGTTATTTTTGTTTTTATAAAAAAATAAAACATGGAGCGCCTTTGCATAATACCTCAATTTTCCTCTGGCTGAGGTGAAAGTTTCGTCATAAAAAATGTTAATTTAGGTTTTTATTTACATGTAATATTTTAGTTAGTTCAGTTTCTAATCTTTGTTTGAGTGTTGGTATAGTTACAAATTTGTTTGAATTTCTATGAATAAGTTTCTAACACCGTATTTCATGTAGCATATATATTTATCTCTCAATTGACAATAAATTATAGTATAGTGAATAATAACAATGTTACAACATCAATTAATAACAAAAGATTAAATAGAAATAAAAATTACAAAGATCGCACATATATTTGTTTAAACAATTCAACCATGTGCGTCTACGTCTATGACAATAAAGTAACTATAGTTTAATATTATTATTTGAATGAATTAAGGCTTTTGTGTTACAAGTGACACACGATGCGCGCGCGCGCGCGCACACACACACACACACACACACACACACATATATATATATATATATATATATATATATATATATATATATATATATATATATATATATATATATATATATATATATATATATATCTGTGTGTGTGTGGATGGAGGGAGGGATAGAGAGATAGATACAGAGATAGAGATAGATAGAGAGGGAGGAAGGGAATGAGAGAGAGAGAGAGGGAGAGAGAGAGACCACCTACTTAACATTGAGATTGACTTAGTAAACATATCATTCACTTTCTCTAAATATTTGTTGAGATGCTTGTAACTCTCTAATAATGTGAAATCTCACATCAATATGCTTGGTCCTGACATATACTTCTAATTATTTATGAAATAAATGACACTCCGACTTTTACAATGAATCTAAACTCCAACTCGCTCAATACCCAATTCCCTATCTAATCAAGTACCCCGTAAGGCTTGTTTGGTAGCCTTACCTAATGTTATGTACTATAGTTCTTTGTAGACATGGATATTATCGATCTAATTAATGATTTTCAACAAATAAACTCACGTGCAAGAGTAAAGACACATATTTTTTTATAAATGAAGGATCAACCTATCATATAAATGAAGGATCAACCTATCCACTGTTAAACATGATACCGTAAACTGTTTTAACTTTCAAGTAGCTTAAAGTCCGTTAGTCTGCTTCCCAATGGCGCTTATATGGATTAAACATAAACTTAAAAATTTGACTTACAACTTATTCCAAGTATGTGCTAGTGGAAATCATAACATGCATTAAAGAACCAAGAAAATTGCATAAGAAACCTTTTACATATACTCAGTTTCTACATTTGTTTTTGGAAACTAGTTCGATGAGAGCTTAAAGTGATTCTTTAATGGAGTAATCACATACTTCAAATTACTCATGCCAAATTTCTGTAACACCTTTTTCGACATAGATTTTTTAGGAATCCATAACTTTCTAGAACTCCTATCCATGTGAGTTTCAATCCCAAGAACCATTTTAAAAGCACATAAGTCCTTAATATCAAACTTCTTTGTCAACAAGATTTTCAATTCATATCATAATGTAAATTATTCGCAATGATCAACATATCATCGATGTATATTAACAAAAAAAAAATAAAAGAACCACCATCAAACCACCTAACATAAACACAATAATCATACTCACACTTATTGTAGCCAATCTGAAGCATGTATGAATTAAACATTTGTACCACTATCTTTGATATTTTTTTAAACCATACAAAGACCTCTTCAATTTAAAAACTAGACATCCACATGAATCACCTCTTGTTGGTAGTTTCCCTTCTAGATGTTGACACATCTACTACAACTGAATGGTTAAACATGATTTGGTCATCAAAGTCAACATCTCTATTGATAAATATCTTCTTTATAATTGGATCCCACAACTTAAACCCCTTCACACATTATGCTTAATCGACAAAGACACACTTCTTTGACTTTTGATGATCTTTGGACCAATTTTCATTAGATATATGCATATACGTTGTACACCATAAAATCCCTAGTTTGTCACGATCAATAGGGCTATCGGTTCATACCTCTTCTTCAATCTTCATCAATTTTGATGGGACCTGTTTATGAGATAGCAAGTTATGATAATATGTTTTACTAAAAAACCATGTGAGAGTCCAACATTCAACTAGATACATCTTCTCTTTTTGGCTAGAGACATGTTCATTCTTCCCGCCACACCATTTTATTATGGTGTTTTCCAAATAGAAAATGCCTTTAAGTAGCGTGTTATGTACAAAATTTATAAAAGTTTGAATTATTATATTGTGTTCCATTATCTAGCTTCAAATATTTGATTTTTCTCATTCGTTTGATTTTCTAGATCTGTCTTCCACAACTCGAACTTGATAAAAACTTCAAATTTCTCCTTCAAGATATATATCTAAGCTGTGCGAGAAAAATCACCAATGAAATTCACAAATACTTGGAATCACATATAAATTTCTCTTTGGTAAACCCCCACACATTAAAATGCATATAGGCTAAGATTCCTTTTTTTTACTACCCAATCTTAACCATAATGCAACACTATTTTCCAAGTATACAATAATTAAACAAACCCATCTTACAACTACAAACACTCTTGAATCGATTCCTTTAATGAAGTACCCCCCACCTCACGCTTACTAAGAAGACGTAAACACATGTTCCAGAGTCTAGTTGCATCATTATCAAACTCAATTGATGCAAATGACCTACAAAAATACTTCCTAATAATTTGTAGACGTTACCTGCATTCCTTTTTGCTCTCACCAGTTTCAAAGCACTTTGGTGATCTTCATAATGTCTCTATCTCCATCAGACCTGTAGGAGAAACGATTTTCATGTATAGCACCAAGGGAAATCAAATTCTTTCTCGATTTTATAATATATCTAACATCATTTAAATTTCACACGACACCATCGTCCATAGAGATTCTAATTTGTCACATTCTAGTGATATAGCACATACCTTTTCATCTCCTAAATAAAAAAACCCAAAATTGTTTGACCCGAATATGTTGAACAACTTCCAGCACGACGTCATGCGGTAAGAGCATCTCGAGTCGAGAATCAACGCTTCTACGCACTTGCTAGATGAAACAAAAGCATATCTCCTTTAGCGCAAGAGTCATTATTTTGACCACGTCCGCAAAACTTCCTTAGTCATACATTTTGTTTGTAGAATCTCTCTCTCAATGCCCCATATGTTTGCAAGCATAACACTCCGCTATTTCTCTTCTCTAAGATTTAGGCCTACTCTTTTCTTTTCAGAGTCTATTTTATTTTTGTTCCACCCACAATTTTAGCCTCCTTCACGTACGGCCCTTCATTTTTAGTTTATTCCTATGCATTGTCTCCTTTGAGAATGAGATAAGAGTGTAATAGTAATTACATCGAGACTAATAATATCTTTTTTGTATGTAAAAGTAGTCACCAAATACTTGTAAGAACTAATACCAAGAACAACCATAGAATAGTACTTTTTTCATCATCAACTTTCCACCCAAGTCTCAAAAGACCTGTAATTATGTTCTTAAAGATATTAAGTTTAGCTGAAGGGGCAGCTAATATTTGAATCTTACCTATGAGAGCAGTGCTCGAGAGTGTCTTACTTATATATATGACTCCATTGGATAAGGGTACTTTAATTTTAACAATTCTGGTATTCTAAACTAAAAGTAATATTGAAGAAAGAGTCCTTGGAAGTAAACATAGTACATTTTTATTTGTCAAAAAAGTAGTGAAAACTTAACTTGGATGATTATTATTATAAATAAAACTAGCAGTCCTAAACACCATACTAATCACCAACATTAGCAAACTTAAGCCAAACCCCTACTGGCCCATCACCCTATATAATAATTACCCACGAACCTTAGTGGAAAAACTCAGGTTGCATATTTTATTGTCTCCTCTATAATTGACATAACCTACAAACACTTATACGTCACATAAATTTGAGCAATCTCCTCCATAAATTCCCACCCTAAACCTACCTAGATCCATTCCACCAATTACATGAAAAACAAACAACAAGAAAAAATAATAGCCATGAGTGAAGAATGTGTTGGAAACACTATTGCTACTACCTCTACTACACCATTAAACTGGTGGTATCTTCAAGCAACAAACTCTCTTTCTTCTAATTGGAATGATGGTAATAAACTTGCATGGAACAATCAAATGAATAATCCGAATTCTTCGTCTTCTTGTGATGATCAAGATATATCGGTTTCTTCGAATTCTTTCACTAATGCTTCCAATCATTCGTCTCTCACTGTTGAATCCTCTCGAAGAATACTTGAGTCCCATGCACCTTCCTCTAATGACTTCATGGCTGAACATGCTTCAGATAACCAACTTTGGAGTCATGTTTTATCGTAAGTTTGTATATGTTAGTAGTTTTTATTACAAAAGAAAGAGAATAGTTGGTTAATATAATTATGAATCATAAGATCATATATTAGATTTATATGTATATTTTGTAAGCAACTAAATGTTTTTATTGCTATATCATTGACATAGATAAGAAGATAATAAGAGACTAATGGTTTAGGTTAGAAATTGGCCATTTTTTGCATCATGGTTTATTGTAGGGTGATAAGAAGAAAGATAAAATTAGGGTTTTAGTTTCGAGTATGGTTTGCGCAACAAAATAATCTTTGAAGGTGCGATCGTGGATCATATATATTTTTTATTATTTAGTCAAGAGGAATTTATATTGATATAATTTTAATTAATGTATGAATTGGATTGAATTAACTCGTAACTTTATTTTTGACTTATTGGGTTGAAATATCACTTATATAGTTCACATGTATCAAAACCGTTATAAGATGTATATAACATTTAATTATTGTATATTTGTGTATATATACTTGATTTGATAATATATTTCATTTTGTTGATTAATTACAACTAACTTTTTCTTGTGAAATAATTTATGTAGAGGTGTTGGATCAAATGGAGAGTTACAAAACAACCAAGAAATTGGAGAAAATTTCTTGGATGGACTTTCATCCAAAACCATGTTTGATGAACCAGCTTGTGACTATTTGAAGAAACTTGATACAACAAATTGGGAGTATAGTGGTTCAACTTCATTCAACACAAGTTTTGAAAAGCACTTAAATGGCTACAGTGAAGCTCTTATTGAGAATAATGAAAGGTTGACAAAACTATCCAATCTTGTTAGCACTTGGTCTATTGCCCCACCTGACCCTGAAGTTAGTAGCCACTTTGATCCACAAACAAACAACTTATCCAATAATTTGAATTCCAATTCCTCCAATATAGATAATCATCACTTTGAATCTGACCCTAATTGTCATCTCAAACAATTACCTTTTGGAGATTCTATTGGAGGAGTAGGTAATAAAATGTTCTCTAATTGCCATGATGTTCAAGACATCAATAAGGTTAAGCAAGAATATCATCATCAACATCATCATGCAAATCATGAAGTATTTGGAAAATCATTTATGAATCCAAATGGATATCTTGATGGATTTAATAATAGTCTTAATCCAGTGGGAGAAAATGGAAAATTTTATCAAGGGTTGCCAAATATTTCACCATGCACCAAAAGTTTCTCAGATGTTATATCCTTTAATAGTAGGTTTGGAAGGCCACTAATTGGAATCCATGCACAAAGACCTAGCATGAAATACTCAAACTTATCCGAGTCAAGGAAGCAAGGACTTCATACACCATCACATGTAAGTTTTTATTTATTTATAAATAAATCTTCGCGTTTAATATGTAGGTCAGACTCGATCCTGATCAGCCTCTTTATGAAAACTCTATCAAGCCAAATTATACGGTGATTTAAAAAAAAAATTATATAGTGTTAAAGAGTCACGCATCAGATATCAGATGAGATATATTTTATATATACAGATGAGAACTAGTAGCGGAAGAGAGGGGACAACGCGCGAAGTCAAGAAGAAAAGATCCGAAGAATCATCCGAAGCAAACTTGAAGAAGCCAAAACAAGATACATCAACAACTAATTCATCTTCTTCAAAGGTACATAGATAGATATATTATGAGATAAAATACAAACATAGTGTAAAAATAAAAGCATAAAGTTTAGATCAAAACCACTTTAATTTTTTGTATATTAATGTACATTAAGAAAGTTCTATTGATTGTTGAAAAGGTGCAAGCACCTAAAGTCAAGCTAGGAGAAAAGATCACAGCTCTTCAACAAATTGTGTCTCCTTTTGGAAAGGTTACTTACTACAGATTGCACTAATCCCCACACCCCTTTCCCTTTTTCATTCATCACTTTTTATATATAAAAATAATTCACAGTGCTCTTACTTTTTCTCACTACCTACTTCATAATTAATGATAATAAATTTATTTATTTTTTGTTGAATTTCAGACAGATACAGCATCTGTGCTGTTTGAAGCAATAGGATACATAAAGTATCTTGAAGAACAAGTCCAGGTGGGTATCATTATAGAAAAAGTTTCCATTCATTATGCATTATATATATATATATATATATATATATATATATATATATATATATATATATATATATATATATATATATATATATATATATATATATATATATATATATATATATATATATATATATATATATAATATATAATTATTGTTACTTTTCTGTTCTCCTCCTTTTCATTTTTAATGCCATGAAAATCTGACTTCTAGGATTAGAACTTTTCAAAATGAATAAAATAACAACAATGTTAGGTTAACAATTACACATTTTCCATGAATATACCATGAGCTTCATGAACTATATAATATATAATGAGGTTTTAAATATTTTGCAGTTATTGAGCAACCCTTACTTGAAGGCAAATTCACACAAGGTAATTAGTATATTAATTAAGTACTAATTTTAAAAAATTATGTTAGTATATCAATTATCAAACTAATTTTCACTTTTAGAGAAGATTAACATTATCTCATATTGACATATAAAAGTTAATGCAGGATCCAAGGGGAATGTACTTCGATAGAAAAGATAAGGACGATGCGAAAATCGATCTTCGAAGCAGAGGTCTTTGTTTAGTTCCAACTTCATGTACTCCTTTAGTTTATAGAGAGAACACTGGACCAGATTACTGGACACCAGCATATAGAGGATGTCTGTATAGGTAAAAAAATAAATTCTGCATGTCTTATGCTAAAATTAGTATGTGGCTGTATGTATTTTAATTTGCTAGAATCTTGGAAAAGTGTATGTATGATATAGTGAATAAAACATCATATATATCATCCTAAATGTAACTATATATATTGTCTTGATGTAATGTCTGGTTACACGAGTAAACAGATTTTGGGTGACCTTCAAACTGTGTGTTGTATAATTCAACCTATACAATTAATTTCATGTTAGTAGGTATGTTATTTACAAGTTAGTTGATAAGTAAGAGGTTTGTTAAGATTAACTAACTTTAGTTAATGGTTTACTTGCATTACAAGCAAACCAATTCGAGTGTTGTTAAAACTTTATGATTGCTTATTCTATTTTTGTTGTAATCATGTAGTCATTGTTTTATTATTAATTCCACTAGCTCTTCCATTTCAATTCGTCTTCTACGACCCGTTGCTTCAGTCGCAAGCAACCAATACTAGAAAGTTCATTTTTAGTGACTGAAATTTTTTTGGTCACTGTAACCATCAAATTTTGACTGAAAAGTTGCGACTAACGTTTTTGCGAGCCCACCTCGCAACTGTTGCGTTGCAGGGTGATATTGGTATTTGCGGGGTGGCTTTCACCTGGTTAACCTGAGTTTTTATTGTAGTGACTAAATCGGTCATTAAATAAAACCAGCCACCGATGTAGCGACATAAATTTTATGATCGCCTATTTAGTCTCGAAAAAATATTTTTATATAAAATAGTGAAAGACTGAAATTTCGATCACTAATTTTTTTTCTATTTTAATCCTCTTTATTATGAAACATAATATATATATATATATATATATATATATATATATATATATATATATATATATATATATATATATTACATCAAAATTACATCAATATATATATATATATATTGATGTAATTTTGATGTAATATATATATATATATATATATATATATATATATATATATATATATATATATATATATATATATATATATATATATGTGTGTGTGTGTGTGTGTGTGTGTGTCTTTGGTTCTTATGAATATCTCAAATTTTGACTTTTAGTTCCTATAAAAAAGTCATATTTTAGTCTTTATAAAATTGTTTTTCCATGACGTTTTAGTCCTTCTAGATGGACTAAAACTATGTGCAGAATTAATTTTGTAAACTAAAATATGACTTTTTTATATAAGGATTAAAACTCAAAATTGATAATTTTGTAGGGACTAAAAACATATTTAATCATATACTTGAGTTGGTAAATTTTAATCGGTTTTTGGGTAAAGTCTTGCTTACAAAAGTTTAATTTTAACTTGTTTCTTTTCTTTTTAATCTGCAAAGCATCAAATTTGTTGACAAATTTTAGATCTTCCTCGTCATCATCAACAACAACACCAATAACAATAACAAGATCAAAATTAATAGAATCCTTTAACAATAAATCTAAACAAAAACAACAACAATAACAACAACAAAATACATTAAATCTTTAACATTAAATCTCAACAACAACAACTAAACAAAATCAAAAAAATCGTTAAATACTAAATTTCGACAACAATAATAATTGTAAACATTTTACTTGATACAAATCTCACCGGTTGGCTTACATTGATAAATGAATGGGTAACAATTTCATGTCCTAATTTAAAGTAAACTTTTAGAAAGTAATAAATTCAGAGTCATGCTTATATTCAAGATAATTATAAGGTTAGCCTCAGAAAAAATCTTTTGACAAAAAGGCATACTTCATGAAAGTGTTTGACATAAAATCTAAATAGTCAGATCTATTGAAGAGTAATTCAATATTCAGAAGATGAGCATCAGAAGTTCTGATGTGGGCTGATCATCTGATGGTTACTCAGAAGATGTTGTGATCTTCTGATGGTTACTCAGAAGATGTTGTTGACCAGAAGATGTTATCTTCTGGGTCCCAGTAGCTTAGTTGTTTAGTAGTAAGGGTACTTTAGTATTTTGTAGTACTGTACTGTTTGTACCTTAAACTTGTTCACTAAGTTTAGTCTGTTAGGGCCTACGTGGCAAGAATTTTCTTTTGTATAAATAGCCTTGTAGTAACTATCATTTATTAAGATCAACAACATTATTCTCTCTCATTAATCTTTGCGCCGTTATTCTCTTTTTCATCATCTTTATTCATTGTGCACCAACAATTGGTATCTAGAGCTCCGGTTCCAAACACAGGGAAACACGAGTGAACGTGAGTTTGTGTGACTGTGTGATTGATTTTGTTTCTGGGAAACAAAGTTGTGTTGAATCACATTTTTCTTGGTTGTTTGTGGGTTGGGAACACTGTGTGAGTGTGAGTGGAATCTGATTTTTTTGCACAAGTTTAAAGATGAGTGGAAGCAACTTGAATACCAAACTTCCAGTTCTTGATGGTAAAAACTGGAATAGATGGATGATTCAAATGCGTGTATTATTTGGTGCTCAAGATGTTCTAGATCTTGTCACTGGAGGATATGTTCCGGTTGCAGCGGATGCAACGGAAGAACAAAGAGAAGCGCAGAGAGAGACGAAGAAGAGAGATCAAAAGGCGTTGTTCTTCATCCATCAGTGTGTGGATGTGAATGTGTTTGAGAAGATTGCTGATTCAATGACGTCTAAGGAGGCGTGGGATAAACTAGTCAAGTGTTACAGTGGTGACGTATCAGTGAAGAAGGTGAAGCTTCAATCCCTGAGAAAGCAATATGAAAATCTCAACATGAAGAACAATGAGAAAGTTTCTGAGTATATCTCTAGAGTGATTTTGATCACTAATGAGATGAAAGCTTGTGGAGAAACCCTTTTTGAACAAGTAATCATAGAGAAGATATTGAGGTCTCTTACTCCTCAATTTGATTATATTGTTGTATCTATTGAACATTCTAAAGATCTGGAAACCATGAGAATAGAAGAGTTGCAAAGCAGTTTAGAAGCACAAGAGTTGCGTCTGACTGAGAAAACTTCTGAGAGAGAAGTTGAGCAAGCTCTGAAGGCTTCTTTTGTCAAAAAGGACCAGAAGCATAGACGTGGTGATAGATTCCAGAAGGAAGCCTCAACTTCTGATGAGAAGAGATATCAGAAGGGAAAGGATAAGAAGAAAGTTCAATGTTACTGTTGCAAACAGTTTGGCCATTTTGCTAGAGACTGTTTGGCAAACAAAGGAAGGAAATCAGAAGAAGCAAATATAGCTAGAGGTGATTCTAATGACGAACCTGTGCTATTGATGGCTTCAGAATCTGACAAAAGATGTTCGTCAGAATGGTGGTATATGGACACTGTGTGTTCAAATCACTTGACTGGAAACAAACAATGGCTGATAGACTTTGACTCTGAAAGGAGGACAAAGATCAGATGTGCTGCTGATAAGTACCTTATTGCAGAAGGTATGGGAAATGTCAAAGTCAAAGTGAAGAATGGAAAGACTGTTCTGATCAAGGATGTTTGGTATGTTCCTGGAATCAGAAGCAATCTGATGAGTGTAGGTTATCTCATTGAGAAAGGTTTCTCAGTTGTTATGAAGAACAATCTCTTGAAGTTGTATGATTCCAATCAGAAGTTGATTATGCAATATGAACAAGGAAGCAACAGAACATTCAAGGTGAATGTAGAAATAGCTGAAATAGAGTGTCTGAGTGCTGAAGGCTCAGAAGGTGATAGTAAGCTGTGGAACAAGAGGTTGGGGCACTTGAACTATAGAAGTCTGGGACATCTGAGTTCTAAGAAGCTTGTATACGACATTCCTAAGATTGTGAAGCCTGAGAAGTCATGTGAGGTATGCATGAAAGGCAAACAACCCAGATTGCCATTTGTATCAGAAGTTGCTCTAAGAGCAAAGCATGCTCTGGGAGTAGTGCACTCTGATGTGTGTGGACCATTTCCAGAACCTTCACTTGGAGGAAATAGGTATTTTGTGTGTTTTGTGGATGAGTTCACAAGAATGACGTGGGTAACACTTATCAAGTTTAAGAATGAGGTGTTCACATAATTCCAGAAGTTCAAGGTGAAGGCTAAGAAGCAGAGTGGTCAGAAGATAAAGATTCTCAGAACGGATGGTGGAGGCGAGTATAACTCTACAGAATTCCAGAAGTTCTGTGATGATAATGGAATTGAGCATGAGGTTACTGCTCCTTATACTCCTCAACACAATGGTCTTGCTGAACGTAGAAACCGTACTTTGCTTGATATGACGAGAAGTATGCTAAAAGAGAAGAAGCTTCCTCATAATCTATGGGGAGAAGCTGTTGCTACAGCAGCATATGTACTCAACAGGTGTCCAACGAAGAGGCTGAAGGAAATTGTTCCTTTAATGATGTGGACTAAGGAGAAGCAGAGTGTTAGTCACCTGAAGGTTTTTGGTTCTGTGTGTTACAAACACGTTCCAGAAGCTAGAAGGAAGAAGCTGGATGATAGAAGCAAAGTGATGTTATTGGTGGGGTACCACAGTAAAGGTGCATACAAGCTCTATTGTCCAGAAACTAACATAGTTGAAGTCAGCAGAGACGTCATTGTGAAAGAATCAGAAGTTTGGGATTGGAGAGAGTCTCAACCAACTTCTGATGTAGAGATAACTTTTGAAGAAAAGTTAGAGTCAAAAGATGAAGAATCTTCTGAAGACGAGTCAGAAGATGAAGCATCTTCTGAAGACGAGTCAGATGGTGAATCTGATTCTGATCCAGATTCTGATGATGACCCAGAATCTGGTGGTAGTCATGATTCTAGAAGGGGAAACTCTGAAGACGTAGAGTCTGGAGGACAAGCTTCTGGAGATGATCATGAAGGTGGAGACTCTGGAGTAGTTGACTCTGAAGTAGCTCAACGGCCACAAAGAGTCAGAACAATACCTAGAAGGTTTGCAGATTTTGACATGTTGCAAGACACAGAAGTTGACTCAGAAGGAGATGTCATTCAGTGTGCCATGTTAGTAGATTCTGAACCAGTGAGTATTGAAAAAGCGCTCAGGAAGAAGGTCTGGCTGAATGCCATGAAAGAAGAACTTGAGGCTATATAAAGAAACAAGACTTGGAAGCTGATAGAACTTCCAAAGAAGAAGAAAGCCATCAGCGTCAGATGGGTTTTCAAGGTAAAGCTGAAGCCAGATGGATCAGTTGGTAAACACAAAGCAAGGCTAGTGGCTAGAGGTTTTCTTCAGAAACCTGGACTAGATTATTTTGAGGTGTTTGCTACTGTAGCTAGACATGAAATAATCAGACTGGTGATTGCGTTAGCTGCGAACAGAGGTTGGTCCCTAATGCATCTGGATGTAAAGTCTGCATTTTTGAACGGTCCATTACAAGAGGAGGTATATGTGTCACAACCCCCTGGCTTTGTAAAAAAGAATCAGGAAGGGATGGTGTACAAATTACAAAAAGCTCTGTATGGATTGAAGCAAGCGCCTAGAGCTTGGAATTTGAAGATTGATTCATTTTTCAAGGAGCAAGGGTTTCAGAAGTGTGAGATGGAATATGGAGTTTATGTGCAACATTCTGGAGGCAATATGATTCTGTTGTGTCTGTATGTTGATGACATATTGCTTACTGGGAGTTGTCCAGAAGATCCGATGAAGTTCAAGAAGGTGCTGATGAATGAATTTGAGATTACAGACCTTGGGAAAATGTCATATTTTCTAGGGATGGAGATTTTGTACTCAGAAGATGGTATCATTTTGCATTAGCTGAAGTATGAGTTAGAACTTTTGAAGAAATTCAAGCTGGAGAATTGCAAAGCTGCTGTTACACCGTCAGAAACGAATCAGAAGTTGGACTCTGATTCTGAAGGTGAAGATGTTGATGTTATGGTATTCAAACAGCTGGTTCATTCTCTAAGGTATTTGTGTAATACCAGGCCTGATATATGCTATGCAATTGGATTGGTTAGTAGGTTCATGAGTAAACCTAAGTGGTCCCATTACCAAGCTGCTGTTAGAATATTGAGATATGTCAAGGGAACTCTGAAGTGTGGCATATTGTTTCCTTCTGGGAGAAAGGAAGAATCAGAGTTATTGAGTTATTCTGATTCTGATTGGTGTGGAGACAGAGTTGATAGAAGGAGTACTTCTGGATATTTGTTCATGTTTTTGGGAGGTCCTATTTCTTGGAGTTCCAAGAAGCAACATGTTGTTGCTCTATCAACCTGTGAAGCTGAGTACATCGCAGGCGTTGTAGATTCATGTCAAGCTGTGTGGCTTATGAACTTATTAGAAGATCTGAAGATTAAAGTGAAGAAGCCTCTAAAGCTGATGATTGATAACACGTCTGCAATTAATCTTGCCAAGAATCCGGTGTTACATGGAAGAAGCAAGCATATTGAGACTAAGTATCATTTCTTGAGAAGCCAAGTCCAGAATGGAACATTAGAAGTTGTGCACTGTAGCACCCAGAAGCAAATGGTTGATGTTCTGACGAAGGCGATCAAGACGGGTCAATTTCTGCTCTTGAGGGATGGAATTGGCGTTGGCAGCTTTGATTGGAGAATATGAATTAAGGGATGGCATTGAAGAGTAATTCCATATTCAGAAGATGAGCATCAGAAGTTCTGATGTGGGCTGATCTTCTGATGGTTACTCAAAAGATGTTGTTGACCAGAAGATGTTATCTTCTGGCTCCCATTAGCTTAGCTGTTTAGTAGTAAGGGTACCTAAGTATTTTGTAGTACTGTATTGTTTGTACCTTAAACTTGTTCACTAAGTTTAGTCTCTTAGGGCCTAAGTGGCAAGAATTTTCTTTTGTATAAATAGCCTTGTAGTAGCTATCATTTATTAAGATGAACAATATTATTCTCTCTCATTAATCTTTGCACCGTTATTCCCTTTGTCATCATCTTTATTCATTGTGCACCAACAATTGGTATCTAGAGCTCTGGTTCCAAACACAGATAAACACGAGTAAACGTGAGTTTGTGTGACTGTGTGATTGATTTTGTTTCTGGGAAACAAAGTTGTGTTGAATCACATTTTTCTTGGTTGTTTGTGGGTTGGGAACACTGTGTGAGTGTGAGTGAAATCTGATTTTTCTGCACAAGTTTAAAGATGAGTGGAAGCAACTTGAATACCAAACTTCCAGTTCTTGATGGTAAAAACTGGAATAGATGGATGATTCAAATGCGTGTATTATTTGGTGCTCAAGATGTTCTAGATCTTGTCACTGGAGGATATGTTCCGGTTGCAGCGGATGCAACGGAAGAACAAAGAGAAGTGCAGAGAGAGACGAATAAGAGAGATCAAAAGGCGTTGTTCTTCATCCATCAGTGTGTGGATGTGAATGTGTTTGAGAAGATTGCTGATTCAATGACGTCTAAGGAGGCGTGGGATATACTGGTCAGGTGTTACGGTGGTGACGTATCAGTGAAGAAGGTGAAGCTTCAATCCCTGAGAAAGCAATATGAAAATCTCAACATGAAGAACAATGAGAAAGTTTCTGAGTATATCTCTAGAGTGATTTTGATCACTAATGAGATGAAGGTTTGTGGAGAAACTCTTTCTGAACAAGTAATCATAGAGAAGATATTAAGGTCACTTACTCCTCAATTTGATTATATTATTGTATCTATTGAACATTCTAAAGATCTGGAAACCATGAGAATATAAGAGTTGCAAAGCAGTCTAGAAGCACAAGAGTTGCGTCTGACTGAAAGAACTTCTGAAAGGGAAGTTGAGCAAGCTCTGATAATTGATTTGAAACCCATTTATCGAGAGTGCGGACAGGGCTGGCCCAAGGGCCAAGCTACTCAAGCTAGGGCTTTAGGTCATAAAAGTTTGGACTTAAAAGAGGCCTCAATTTTTTTTTATTTTGTTATAAAAATATATAATGACACTTGAGTTACATATTTAGTTGGTAAAATATAGGTCTCGTTTCCTTTTGGTTTTGAGTTTAACTCTAAGCAATCACAAAATAATATTTTAAAATACATTTAAAAGGCCTCACTTTAAAATTTGCTTTAGGCCTCTAAACGGGTTGGACCGGTCCTGAGTGTGGATCGAAGTTTTGTTATTTGCTTCTGCATTTGCTTTTGTTATTTCTTATGAAAGTGTATACTTATATGAGGTGTGAGATCTTATAATGGAAATTGAATAATTGAATTCATTCTTTTCTTACAGTAAATCATGTGGTCTTGTTTTATAATGGTCCACGGTTATGGAAGATGATAAACATGAGAAAAAAAAATGATGACCTTCACTTACACCCCTAAATTGATTGAAACACAATACAGTAAAATTGGTTTATAAATTTGTGATAAATTTCTAGGTTTGAGTTCATCTTTTATGAGTTTAAATTATGATCCTCATCTTCTTTGAAACGGATGATTTAAGATTAAAGTTAATTATTTTTAATAAATTTTATTTATTATGTGGCATACACATGGCTTCCACCTTGGCAAAATAGAATTACACCTAGCCTTTCAAAGTTCACATCAGTGTCACGTAAATCATTTGATTGACTTTGATTATCAGAGCATACGGAAAGGACTAACGTGATACATTTTGTATAGTTGAGGGACCGTTATGGTCTTTTTAAAAGTTAAAGGATTAAATTGGACTTCGAGTCAAAGATAAAGGACGAAAAATAGTATTTTGCCTTTAAAATAATATATTTTTTACATTTGTTAGAATTTGAACTGATGACCTCAAATAAAAACTCAATGCGTCATTTTGTCTTTTGAAAAATTGTGAATTTTAGGAAGTATATTTAGTTGGAGTGATTCTTGTGTTGTTAGAATTTTTAGTTTAAAAATGAGTTTTAAATTCATATTTTTCAAAATGTTTCTTATAATAAGAATAAAATAAAATAATAAGTGAAATCTAGAGTATGTTACTTTTATTTATATATATTTATTATATTGTATTTGAATTTTTGCAAAGTAATTTTAATAATAATTTTTAAATATCTAACCATTGTGTTGTTATAAGACATTTGTTGTAAATAGTATGATGAATCATGAAATAGTAGTATAATATCTTGTTTTTTGAATAAATAAAAAATATGCTAAAATTGTTTTATATATAGGGTTTAATGGACATACAATGAGTGTAAAAATGTTTTACACTATCATCTAGAGAGAATATATATCAGTCTGCCATGTCATCTCAGTAATTTTAAAATAACAATATAATTTATTAGGATACATGATTGTGATTGGTTGACAGTATAAAACTTGTTTACATTGTCAGTGCATCATCCATTTTCTCTTATATATATATTTATATATATATATATATATATATATATATATATATATATATATATATATTATATGAAAAATATATGTAATTTTTTTATTAATTAAAAAATAATTGCAAGGAAAATAAAAATATTATTTTATAAGTTTTATGAAAATACGCAAGTAGTTATTAGACTAATATATTTATTGTATTTTTTAATTTTAAAATTAAAAAAATATTGCAAAGAAAAATAAAAAAAGTATTTTATTAGATTTTATGAAAATACATAAGTAATTATGAGGTTAGTATTTTTTTATATGTTTTATGATGTAAGTTGTTATTAGGTTAATATATATTTTTTATTTTTTAGGATTCAAACTCGTGACCTAAAGTACAAACTATATTCGATTTTGATTTTTGAAAAGTAAAAATACATTTTAGATGATGCCTCATTGAATTATGAGTGATGTGACAAAAACAATTTTATATGGCAAAAATAATTTTATATGATAAATGTGTTGGGAGTCTGTTTGAATTTTAATATATAATAGATATTGTTGGACGCTAAAGAAAAAGTAAATAATAACAATGAAAGCAAACTAATTTATATATACAAAATAAACAAAATTCACAAATAAGTTAAAGTCACAAAAATTACTATCCACGAGGATTTAAGGGGAATATTGACCATAGTCAATATCATATACTAGTTAATAAACCGAACTCACCAAATAATACATCACTTTTGCAAAGACAGAGTGATAATAACAACTTAAAAACATATATTCGAACCTTGAATCAAATCATATATTGACTTTGAAAAATAAATCATATACTAGTATGGTGGAACATGTCCACTCACTCATTCACACCTTGAACGTTTTAGGATGATTGAAACAAGTGAAAGATGGGATTGATTCTAGAAGTAGAGTGACGTGAAAATTTTGGTCAAAGGGGAGATGAGCAAAAAGCCAGTTGCAATTGGTGGTGCACTCAAACATAGATCAGTCATGCTTCTTATTATGACAACCAAGACAAAACACACCAATTCAGCAAAAATTCAAATTCTTTGACATACATCAACTTAGTGTGACATGAAAAACACAAGGCTATAAACAAAAAGATATAAATTTCTTATACCAGATTAAACTTAAATTTTACAAAGTCTAACTCCAATATCACTATTTTATGTCTTCCTCTACTCGGACACAAAAAGTATTTTACAAACTTACATTTAATAATATTTTTATTACTTATAAAAAGACAAAAAAACCTTAATTGTTTTATGCTATTTTTCTCTTCTTTTATGTTATTTATAACTCATTTATCTTTAGATAAAAATTTCACTTATTTTTTTGTATTAAACTCATTATTTATTTATATTTGAAAAATGATCGAAATTAAATCAAGTACCGCTAAATTTGTATTGTAGGTGGTCCAAACTCCTTGCTCTATGGATCTTCACCGACCAGTCCAATTAGAAATCTCCCGGATATAGTTCAGAGACTTTGCCTTGCCGAAGGGGCTTGAGAAGGTCGGCTTGATTGTTGGGGAAGACCCGACTAATGGTGGCAAGTGGATCTTTAGAAGTTGTTTCGTGAGTCGTGCCCCTACTCCGGAAAGACACTGACCGGTGACTTGCACACTGGCGTTAGGAACACGGTTTGGCCTTCCGGTTTGCCAGCCTCCGCGTGCTGACCATTGATCAACTCCATTACATCATTCTCCGTGATGGTGATGTGACCGGCAATGGGCATTTATGACCATAAGATATATGGATGGGATCATCCAAAACAATCCTTTAGTATTAGTTCCTTCCGGTCATGATTTCTAATACTATCGCCCGAGCTAGAGCTGTACTTGAATCTGTCTCTAAAACGGTAGTCCTACGTCTGGATGCATGGATATCCACGTTCATCCTTTCACGAAGGTTCGAACTCGATATAATCGTTCAATTGGAGTTTAATGGATCCGAACGACGTAGATCTGAGGTTTTGACTTCTCGAGAATTTAATTTCTTTAGCAGAAATGCTTAAGGATTTCAGATATGAAAAGTAGAATGTGTAATCGTAAAATTGCATGAATGGGAAGTTGTTTCCCATAGCCGACGTCATTGATCTGTTGCGGAATCAGAAATATATAGGTTTGCGGAAATCATTGCGTAGCGAGGTTTGCATTGCACTACAGTGATGAGGCTTCGTGGATCTGCGATCACGTTGCTTCTTGAACCAGTGGCGTTAATTTTTAATTGGCGTTTTAACTCTCCGATTAGAGTTTGTCTACCTGAAAATCCTTTGCGAAATCATTTATACATTGAGCCTAATGAAGCAGGTTTCATAAATGGGCCTCGTTTTATTAGGTCTTTAACCGACACAAAATAGTGTGTGTGTGTGTGTGTGTGTGTGTGTGTGTGTGTGTGTGTGTGTGTGTGTGAGAATAGATAAGAATCATCAAATTTAAAAAGGAATGGTTGAAATTAAAAGTTGATTGCATCATAAAATTAATCCTAGAATATTCGTGCTCGAATTTATGGATTTATTGTCTATAAAATAAAATCAATTGTAGAATATTTGTGCTCAAATTTATGAATTTGTCCTCTATAAAATAAAGATACATAAATGAATTGTTCATACACAATTTTGTTTGATTGCAAATTAGTTAGTTTTTAATCTAAATATAAGTTTTAAGAAGAAAAAGAAGGCAGTTATATAAAATTATTTTTTTTGGAAAACTATTATAAATTATTTTTTATTAGAAGCAGTTTTTAAGTATTTTTTTTCAATTTTTTTTATAAGTAATAAAATAAAAATAATTATTTTATTTAAACAAAACAATTTATAACAAAAGACACTATATGTCGCAACCACTCTTACTAAATCGGAAATACGAAAAAGATAGTACCTACCTAGAGACTATAGAATGCACATAGCACTACGCCAAATTTAAGCTGTAGCAGCGCAGCTACTAAAGCGCTTTTAGCAAAAGCGCTCTCGTAGGGTTCGTTAAAAACAAAATTAATAAACAAGGAAAAATGATGCAAAAAAAAGCGCTCTAGTAGGTGGGGGGGGGTATGAGAGCGCTTTTAAAAAGCGCTCTAGTAAGGGGGGGTATGAGAGCGCTTTTAAAAAGCGCTCTGGTAGGGGGGGTATGAGAGCGCTTTTAAAAAGCGCTCTGGTAGGGGGTGTTATGAGAGCGCTTTTCAAAAGCGCTCTGGTAGGGGGTGGGGTACAAGAGCGCTTTACCCTTAAAAGCGCTGGTATAGCTACGTCTACTAAGGCGCTTTTCAAAAGCGCTTTCATAGCCTTTTTAAAATTAAAATTTTTAAAAACAAAATTTTACTATCGTTTCATAATCCCTAATTCCTCATTTTTCTGCCATTCACGCTAACTGCCCAGAAAACCCAGAAAAGCTTTCTCCCTCAATCGTTCACGAATTCAACTTGCATTCAACCATTCACGCATTCAACCCAGAAAAGCTATCTCCATCAACCTTCGAATCTGCAGAAACTCCCACAACTCTGGGAAAGAAGAAGTCGAGAGAAGACGAAGGAGATTTTGAAGTCGAGAGAAACCAATCTCCCACAACTCTGTATATCAAAGCTCGTCAATCTGTATATCACAAGGTTTTCCTTCTATATCTTACTTATTTTACTTTTCAATGGTGACAGTTGGACTTTGTGCATGGCTGAAGAGAAGAGAATCATTTATGTAGTGGCACTGTTATAATAGAGGTTCTTACTTGAAGTATAACAACAATTGCACAATTTTGGTCCCTATTATTTTCTCCCTGTTATATATATGAAATGATTCTATTTCTTTAGGCATTTTGTTTTGTGTTATGTGCATTCTTGATACTTGAATTGTCAGTGATTTTATGTAGTTTTGGTTTTGTGGTTGGTTTATTCTAATTATGTGTGTTTATTATAAGTTATCGTGGAGAGTTTTGTTGAAATAGGTAGAAAGCAAACTGTGGACTTGTTATATAAGTTGATCCTATAACCTTACTCAAAAAATGTTTATGCAAGTTGGTAAGATGAAATAAGTTATTCATAAGTCAATCCACAGTCCAAACACATTCTTAGTAAAAAAAATGATTATAAGTCTCTGAAGAGATTTTGAAAAGGTTGAGGTAAAGAACCTGATTACAACTTATTCTAGTAAGGTTATTATTTAGAAGACTTGTCATTGCATGGTCTAGAAAACTCTGTAATTTTTTGTTGTTACTGAAATAGTACCTTGTAATCTATTTCGTATGGACCAAAGCCTGGAGAATATAGTATTCTGTTTCTGGGGCTGACATTTTTAGCTTGGAGAATATAGTATTCTGTTTCTGGGGTTGACATTGTTACTGCTGTTCTTTAAATTATCTTATCATGCTGAATTAGATTTTAAATCGTTTCTTTAGATAGATTTAGAACCCAATGTTAGTTGACTTTTTTTTTATTATCTGTTTAATTCTGTTAAAAAGCTTATGTGGCAGCTTGTATAGTTAACAAATTTAATTTTCAATCTAATTTCTGCTAATTTGATTCATGAACTAAGTTTGGCCGGAAAAAGATAGAGAGGGTGGAAAGCTTTTTTGACAAAACCTATCTTAAGGATAAAGATGGAAACTTTCTTGAAGAGGCACCGGGACGGCCAAAAAAGTATGAGATCTTCATTGATGAAAAAGATTGGGTTGAGTTTGTAAATCAAAGAGATGAAGATTTTCGGAAAAGGAGTGCCACGAATAGTGCGAGAGCATCCAAACCCGCGTATCCATACAAAAAAGGGCGTTTGGGATATGCACGCTTAGAGGATAAAATTGTAAGTAAATAGAAATGCGTTTTAATTAATTGTCTAAATGTGTTTTATTTGACGATTTTATCATTTGTATCAATGCATAGTTAGAGGAGACTAAAAGTGAGGAAACTTCACTTCCTGTACATGTGTTGTGGAAGGAAGCTCGTGTGGGCAAGAATCAAGCTGTCGATCCCGATGTTCAGAGAGTTTATACTGAATGTGTAAGTATAATACTGTGTCTTTAATTAAATCAAATGTTTTTTAATATATAAATGATTTTTTATCTCCACTAATAATTATTGAAATGTAAATGAATTACAGGAGACCTTGTCGCAATCGGTGTCCACCGGTGAGGACCAGGATGATAGGAGCGTACTTAGTAGAGCACTAGATGCTCCTGAGAATCCCGTTCGGGTGAGGGGTAAGGGTCATGGTGTGACTCCAACCTCTTTTTACAAGCATCCTAGGAGAAGAAATCCTTCAAATGAAGAAGTGTTGCAAAAATTGCAGGAATTGCAAGCACAAGTCTCTGAATTGCAAAGAGATAAAGATATGTATATGAGAGAAAAGTGCAATACTGCATCGGTGAAAGAAACTAGTGATAAAGCTAGTTTCAACTGTCAAAGAAAACTTCCCGAGGTAATTATAAATTTCTTTTCCTTACAAATTGTTCTATTTTATTAACGATAATGACTTTATATTTACTATTGGTTTAGGGCATTTCTTCTTGCCAACTATACTTATCGTCACCGTCTTATCGCCTAGTTGGCAAGGGAAAAGTGCACAACACTGTGGGAGATTTAATTCACCATAGACCGCTCCCGGATGGACACCTGAAAGTATCAGTTGATGTTGTATTAGATCATGATGCGGTGCTACCGGTACCTGACATGGTCTCAGAGACAACATTGGTGCGAGATGCAATAGGGTCATTTGTTGCATGGCCCTCGGAGCTCATTATCATTGGTGATGAGGTATATTCAAAACCATTATGAATCATTTAGTTTTCGAATGTCAATTTTGCACCGTTACGTTAATTATTTTTTACATTTTAATTTTAGACTGCTCCTACAAAACCCGCAATTAAGGGCAAAGGGATTTTACAGGAGGAGGAGTCTGTTGCATCACTAAAAGAGGTACATTTAAGGTGTTAATATATAATTTGAATCTAAAACTGCATGATTTTATATTTTATCGATCGTTATTTGATTTTTAGGCATCTGGTCGGGAGTCACAACAAGTGACACAGGTCGTTCGTAGCGTACCGCCTAAGGGTCCTCCGAAGCAAGCGGCAAAAAAAGGTGGTGCTTTTTTTCCTCGATACCGGACGACGCTCGGAACACTTGTTGATATGTCCGATTTGAAGGAAGGTGCTCTCCGTCAAATCAATATGGAGGAAGGTATCTTTGGTGTTGAATTCATTTCACATATTGCAATAGATGACTCGGAAGAGATATTTACGCAAGAACAACTAGGCGTCGCTAATATGCACTCGTACATCCGGTAATATTCACTCATCCGATATATTATTTAATTAGTCGAACAATTTATTTACACATTATGTTTATTATGTTTTTCACTCATCCGCTAATATGTTTATAATGTTTTTATTTAAGGTTGTTGCATGACAGAGTGTTGCGCGGGACTGCATTGTCAAACAGATTCCGTTTCGTGTCTTCCGCCCATTGCAGCGGAATGACAATTGCTTCGGAACCGGAATCAGTTAGACAGTGCTTAGTCGATAGATTCATGTCATCCGGCAATACAGAAAGTCTGATTCTTTGGGCGTATAATACCCGACCAGTAGGGTTAGTTTCTCATTCTTGGTTCATTTAATCTTTGTTTCTTTTGCGTAGCAAAATTTTTATATAACCTATTGTTTTAATTTATAGAGCACACTGGTTGTTACTTGCTATCAACCCGATAAGAGAAGTTGTATATTTTCTGAATTCGGTAGATGGTGAGTGGAGCAATTATCCGGCTATGAAGGAAATTATTGATTTGTAAGTGGGATCGTTCTAAATATTCTTGTATATTTATATATTTAATTATTTGTGAGATTGATCTAAATATATGCTTTTATATTTTTGTTAGATCAATACAAGTGTTCCGAAGTCAACGAGACGCACAGGTATCCCGGACTAAATCAAACAACATTACTTGGATCAAAGTGCAGGTACATTATTTTTCACAATTTTGCTTATAATATTTATGCTACTTGATAAAACAAGACAATTATAATTTCTTATTTGTTTTTCTATGTAGTGTCCGATACAGCGGAACAGTTCAGACTGCAGATACTTTGTTTTGAGGTTTATGAAAGAAATCCTTCAAATGAATCAATTAGAGATTCCAATCACGGTATGGATTTATAACTTAATTAGATAACTTCTTATAATTTATTACATTTAACTAAATCATTCATATTATGTTTTTATTCTGTAGTACTTTGACGAATTCCGTGCTGCTTCTTACACGAAACTTAAGTTGGAAGAAATCAAAGAGGAATTGTGTCAATTTTATATTCATCAGCTATTCATGTAGTAGGATTTGTGTCGATTTGAAGAGAATATTATAGTACTCCAGAATATATGGTTACTAACTTTGTTCATATTGTTGCCAATTAATATTTGAAGTATAATATTGTTGATGTTAGAGATTTAGTTTGATTGACATAATGATGTATATATATATAATTTTGGATATTATAATGGTATTATATTAGTATATATATAGTCCTACCTATGGTTGAAAATATATCGTCGAAAATATATTACAGGTCGAAAATATTACAGGTTGAAAATATATTACAGGTCGAAAATATTACAGGTCGATCTGGGAGGCTGAAATTATAGGCTGCACTTTAAAATATCTCATTTAGCAACGACAGCGCTTTTAAAAGCGCTCTTAAAGGTCCACATACGAAAGCGCTTTGTTACAAAAAGCGCTGCCAAAGATTAAAAAAAAGAAGAAAAAAAAACGCAATCTACCAAAGCGCTTTTGGAAAAGCGCTCTAGTAGGGGGGGCTACCAGAGCGCTTTTTCCAGCAAAAGCGCTCTTATAGGGGGTCTACCAGAGCGCTTTTTCCAGAAAAAGCGCTCTTATAGGGGGGTCTACCAGAGCGCTTTCTGTAAAAAGCGCTCTTATAGGGGGGTCTACCAGAGCGCTTTTTCTGGAAAAGGCGCTCTTATAGGGGGGTCTACCAGAGCGTTTTTAAAAGCGCTTTCGTAGTCTACGCCAACGCTGGCTTTGGCAGCGCTTTAAAGCGCTGTTAAAGGCCAAAAAAGCGCTTTTAAAGCCCACGCGTGTTGTAGTGTAGGCTACCAAATAGTATTACAAATTTAAAATTGAAGCGTGTGTCAAGAAGTTACTACCTCCGGTCCCATTCATAAGAAAAGATTATATTTTTTGATACATTGAATAAATAATGTATCTAAGTAGTATGTTGTCCAGATACATTATTTATTCAATGTATCTAAAAAGAGAATTTTTTCTTATAAATGGGACTAGAGGGAGTAATTTTCAAAAATCAGGAATTTTTGTGAAATTTTATGCATATTTTACTAAGAAAATTAAATTTTAGACATTAGGATTTTCATTAAAATGTTTTGTATAATTTATTTTAAAATTTCTTTCAAGCATTGTTTCACAACAAATTTTGCAAAAATATCATATGTTTATTATTTTTATAGATATATTTGCGGCTTTTTCTACTGGTATTCGGATTTTAACTTTTAGATTGTTAGATGAGAGAATTGGAACTCTTTTGATGAACATGGTTTTGCATGAGAGAGAGAGAGAGGAAGAGAATGCAGAGAGAAGATCACGCTTTTGTTTGATTCTTTGTGCTATTTCCTCATTATCACATAAGCAATGGCTTAGTATATTTATACATGAGAGAAGAAGTTTGTTGCTCTCTAACTAGCTTCATGAGCAATCTAACTACCTTACTACGATCCCTAACAACCTTACCATACATTTCACTCATTACCTACATTGCATTTTAATACTCCCCTTCAAACTCGTGAGGGTTTGGCACAGACAACCTTGAGTTTGTCTTGATAGTTGTCAAAGAGGATGGATGAGAGAGGCTTGGTGAAGATGTTAGATAGTTGGGCTTGAGCTGGAACATGTTGGATCACTAACTTGCCTGCCATAACACGTTCACGAGCAAAGTGCATATCAAGCTCTATGTGTTTCTTACGTGCGTGTAGTATTAGATTATAATACAGTATCACAACACTCATGTTGTCACACAAGATAGTAGGCAAGAGATAAGAAATTGTTAGCTCACGGAGTAAGGATTCAAACCACAAAATCTAAGATGTGGGATGGGCTAAAGCGTGATATTCTAATTCTGCACTCGACCATTCTACAAGAGATTGCTTCTTGGAGCTCCATGCAACAAGATTTGGACCAAGGAAGACGCATGAATCTGATGTAGATCTTCGATCATCAGGGTCATTAGCCCAATCAGAATCACTATAAGCACGTAGAGAAAATTGTTAAATGTTAGTAGTAGGATGCAAAATATGGCCATGATAACATGTACCACTCAAGTATCGTAGAATGTGTTTAAGTTTTTTTTTGAGGGAAAAAGTTATATCCAACTTTTCTATAAGTTTTTCAAGAAGTGAATGGGATGATCCTGTGAGCAAAATATCATCCACATAGACCAAGGAATACATGGTGACATTTTAATGATGATAGATGAAAATGGAGTGATCACATTGACTTGATACAAAGCCAAAGTGCAGTAAGGATTGATGAAGTGTATAAAAAGCCTAGTGGTTGCTGCATGCACGAGAGAGCCGCACAACAAGGAGTAACTCGAGGACAGGTTCGAGTTTGCGTGGATGAGGCGCCTACAGGATCCTCTTCTGTACCGAGGAGTCTCCTGTCTCGGGAATCTTCCTCTTATCAGGAGGAGGAGGTACCTGAGCACGGTGAGGTACCTGAAAAGGAGGTTCACACCGAGCACGACGAGGATGCTCAGGACGGTTTAGATGATGCACAGGAGGGCAATGCCATCGTATATCTAAGAGGGCCTTCTGACACGTCTTTCTTGATATATTATCATGACCATGCCGCTTTACATATTTTGGATGGTGAGGTTTTTTTCTAAATATACTTTTTAATTTAAACGGTTGATTAATGATCCAAAAGCTGAATGAAGCATGCGACTTGAGAACCAGACAGTTGACTGGCTCTTGCACACTCCTCATGGTACATTTCTTTTTAATTATATCACATTTAATCTGTTATTTGTTAAGTTGTACTAATATATTTTCATAGTTGTGTTTCAAAGATGGATCATCTCTTACTTCCACCGCATTCATGGCTACGATCTTGATCCGTTGTACACTGACGCCATGTCTTGGGCTGCGCGATACGTCCTCCATAGGGGGGTTCATAAAATGGCGCCATATCGGGTATACCTCGATCGTACTGCTCATGATGACATCAACTGGATGCTCTTCTGTGATTATTATGATGTTGTCCCATTTAACGGCATCTCATTATATTCTAGATGGTTGGCATGTGGGACCAACACCATGGTCAAATATCTGTCGGAGCCGTGCATTAGACAGTCTGGGCGCGTGTAGATGATACCTAGGTCTCCCTTTGCGGCTGCTCCCGACACCATTACCCGCCGAGATCTCACTGGTATCTTTCAGGATTGGGAGCATCATTTGGTTCCAGAGGAGTATTCGAGTATGCGGGCCACCCAGAGCTGGAACTGTGTAGATGGATACGTGACATGGTTTTTTTAAGTGTCACATCCGATCATGACACTCGATGCTCCTAAGGGTCCACCTAGGCAACCACATGAGAAACCGTTGGAGAATCAACAGGTCGCGGATGACCATGCCATTGATCTCTTGCCGATATGCCATCAGATATAGTTAATTGGGTAGGACGCATTGGACAAAGGGATCATTCAGAAGGACGGTGCAGAGGTGGTTGCCATCATGGAGAGGATTGTTAGTAGGGCGTCTATTGCGGCGGGCTATAGAAGGCAGAGGAGGTCGCAAGGGATTAGGATTATGCATACTCAGTAGTAGCAGTAGCCTATGTTTTATAACGTTTTTTTTTGGTGTTTTCCAACCGCATATTTTTCACTTTCAAAACAACTTTTGTTTACTATATTTTGATATTTTAGTTTAGCTAACGTACTTTTTATTTCCTAATATTTTTTATCGGAAAAAATTAATTAAATTTAATTAGGACATTGATCTGATTTTAACAATGTAAATATGTATTTTTTTTCAAACTCATAGCACATCTCGCATGTGCATATGCGAAACTGGTTTAGGGGGTTTTCGGATATGCATATGCGAAAAATCTCTGACATTTTAAATCCAACGTTTAAATAAAAAAGTTCGAAGAAGGTATCTTCGGATATGCATATTCGAAACATCTTTAAAATGCGAAAAGGGTGCTTTCGGATATGGATATCCGAGAGGCATTTTGGAGTTTTCAGGGGTATTTTTCATCCTATATGAGTGCATTGAGAAATTCTCTAATTTGTTTCAGCATTGCAATTTTTTAATCCATACCATTCTCTGCTTCAGCCTAACAACATAAGCCCAATTCTATTGTTTTTTTTTCTGGTTTACCATCTCAAACAAAAATCAGCATTGGGCTTACTGATACAACTGGGCCAGCACAACATTGCTTTTTACACTTTATTTTCCAGCACTGCACCATTAATTCATTTACTTGTGTTTTAGATTTTCTTTCATTTCTTTTTGCACATAAAAATAATAGAAATACTCTCTAACACCAAAAAAAGATTTCCCCTTAGAATTAATTCTTAGTTTAATTTTTTAATTAATTTTAGAATTAATTTTGATTAAATCATTTTTTCACAATCTAGAATTTAGTCTAATTAATTGTTCCCTTAAATTTTCAATTACAAAAAACCCTATAAATATTAGGTTCAATATTTTAATTTTAATACACTCATTTCCCCACTTGTATATAATTTATTTTAATTCTTTTCCTTAATCAATGAAACAAACACATTGCATGATCCCTTAGGCCTTTAAATCAATTCCTCCCACATGCTAACAATTAGATTAAGTTTCCCTACAAAAAAAACCCTAAAACTTAGGTAGAATTTACATGACAACATTAAGATAAAAATTCCTGTTTTTATCATCATTTTTCTTTTGTTCATAAAAAACTAAAATCAGTTTCTTAATCATTAATTCAAAAATAGTTAACAAAAATTAAACATTTTCAAAATTAAAGGAGAAAAAGTTCAAATCTTTATTGTTTAAGGGAATCACTTGAGATTGTTCTCCTAACAAAACATTAACAAATGCAATTTTTTTTCAAGGCAAGTTATTTCCACTCTACCGCATTGAAGGCCGTGCCTAATGTTAGAGTGCAAACATTAATGCCGACCATTAAAAAACACAAACAAACAAAAAGAAATTGTTGGGTAGAACTACAAAACTCTGATTTATCCATTGCGCGTTAGAGATTCGTATGGACAAGATTCAAACAATCTTGGTGAGTTCAATTATTAAAAACCCTTTTTTTCCTTTATAACCCATTGCATGTAACCCCTTAGCATGTAAGTATTAGATAACACACCCTTAAATTAGAAACAACAAGAGTGAATTCCGTAGAATACTACATACGCGAAGAATGCTAATACATTTTTCTTGCATAGCCGACTTCCGTACCATTCTCTTGATTGTGAGACCATTCCTTTTTCTGTTTGAAGTTTGCTGTATATTTGCTTTCTTTTATTGAAATAAATAAAGTTTAGTGACGACTCTGTTATTTTTTTTTACCGTAGTGACAAAACTGAATAAAGTTCTAATGATATTTATATTCTAGATCCCAAACATGTCAACCATTGTCATCAACATCTTCATCACTTACAAGTTTGCTTGCATAAGTATTTTCACCAATAAAACGATCATGTTCTTCCAAAACTATTTAGTATGGTTGGCAATTAAAACAAACATTTTCATTTGACAAGGATTAGATTATTTGTATGTTGTTCTCATAATCACGCTTTAACCTTGTCACTCGCTAAAGCATCATAACCTGAAAAGAAACAAAGATTATTTTCAAATATTTTTTTTTGGCCAGCTAGTTCTTGGTCAATTGTCTTTAACATTCTATCATTCAACATTTGTTTCACCCACACAATGGAAGTGACTCTTAATTTTGTTTTAAATTATATACTTTATATATATAGCTACTTGTTTAATTTAGTTAATTTGTGTTAGACTAGTTTCGTCTTATTACTATGTGTGTTTTTTTATTACAACATGTTTTGTGAAATTCTTTCAAATTAAATCACAGTTAAAAAAATATAAGACTTGTTAGATATGGAATTTATTAAGGGCAGCAACGGAAGAATTATCTTAGCCTAAAGTATTGCTCAAATGTTTTCAATAATTTTAAGAGATACAAAGTCGATTTGAATTCATACCAGTTTGTTGAACTTCACAAGCAATATGGTATTGAAAACTAAGAAGTCATCAATGAGATTGTTCAAAATCAACATCACTTTGAATTTGAAAAGGACAAGTTCTTACATTTATTCTAAAGGGTTGATGTGAGATGGAATTCCACTGCTTATTGCTTCATAACTGTAAATATTGAAATATTACAAGTAATAAAGTCAATGTTAAAAATTACTAGAAAAAAAATATAATAGCAACAACTAATAACACCATAAAAGCAGTTTTGCTAGAAGAGCCTCTTGCAATCACAGTAGTACAGATATACCATACGGTTTCTTATCCATAATGTGGATTTATATCACTAAATCTTGCACAAGTTGATGTATATTAGTCTTCCCAACAAATATGCTACCACATAATATTATATCCTCAACAGAACAAAGGTTTAAGTTTGAAAGCACAAATACAACATCAATGTTTAAATCAATAAATAATTTTAGAATGCTTATGATTGTATGTCATACATATATTAAAGTAAAAAAAGTAAAAATAAAAGTAACCTAGCTTTCAATACCTGTTGGGACAAGTCAAAGACTTGTCATGAACATCAATGGTGAAAAGTGAATTTGGAGAAGATGAAGTAGAATAGATTAAATTGAGAAAGAGAGAGAGATAATTGAGGAGAAAAATGTGTTTATTCACAATGGCATTACACTCATAACAAACTTTACAATGAGCTTATATAATGCTCTAACAACATAACAAACAAAACTGGACACAAAATAACATTTTGTTATTTTTCAAAATATCGCGCTAGAAACCGGTTTTCATATATGGGGAAATCGGTTTTCACTACTAAAAACATAATTCCAGCAGCTGTCCAGAAGCACTTCTCCAATAAACTGTGAATAAACACATTTTTCTCCTCAATTATCTCTCTCTCTCTCTTTCTCAATTTAATCTATTCTACTTCATCTTCTCCAAATTCACTTTTCACCATTGATGTTCATGACAAAATTTGTTAGTTTCATACCTTAAGGTTGACTTGATGCATCTAGGAGCACCGTCATGTTAGAAATTTAAGGAAGTAAACAAATGAAAATAAAATATTTTAGTAAGCAATAAGTAACCCTATACAATTAGAGGTAATATGAAATATTTTAGTAAGTAATAATTAAACCTATACAATTAAAGAGGTAATTAACTGTTTCATTTAAAAAATAAAAATACCAACATATAAATTATTGCTGTGGAAAAATTAAAATTAAGCTATTGATTAATTTAATTCAAAAAATAAGAATTGCCGCCGATCTTTATTGTTTCTAAAGAAATAAGAAAAGAACAAATAAAACTCGCAGAAAGTTTAAAACAAAACTAATAAAATAAAGAGATAAGGATACGAAAGTTAGTTATGCAAGGGGAAGGTGTTAGCACCTCTCACATCTTTGATACTCCAAAGAAACCTCTTGAAAATCTGTGTTAAGGCTAAAACTAATTGTTTGCAAAAAGATTGTGGAGATGAGAAAAGAAAATTTTTATATTTTTTTATACTCGACAAAACGTCGCATCTTGTGCCTACATACCTCTTTTGTGTAATAGGGAAGTCAGAATATTTGTAGTTCCGCTTAAAATGAAATAATGAAAGTTTGTTGATTGATTTTAAATGAAGAGATATGTCGTCTTATTTAAGTGCAAAACACAACGTACTCTCTACAATTATGGGAAAGTGAGCATTTGCATCATCTTTAATATGGAGAATTTACAACTTAGATATCAACAAGCATATCTCAACATATAAGTGGAAAATGTCAATCACTTTGCCATGTTTGTGGAAGTAAGAGGATTTGCAATCACTTCTAAAACAACACTAATATTTAATCTTTTGAGAAAAAGGTTTAAAATAAAAAAATGCCAAAAGGCACAAAAGAAGTTTGATGATGTTTGTATCTTTTATGTTTTGAAAGAATTTGAATATGCTTAAGTGATTTAACATTTATTTAAGAAAATATTTGACGATCACTTGACAAAGTAAATGTTTTTTGTTAAAGGTTTAAAGTTTGAAAACAAGAAGGTTTTGAAAAAAGAGAGAAGATTTTGAAAATTTAAGAAAGGGGGGAGGTGAAGAGACTATCCTAAAACATAAAGTAAAAGATAAGCAAAGAAATATCTAACCACTCAAGCGCAAGCATTTAACAATAAGCCAAAATGAGCATTCTATTTCCTTTGCATTAAGCCACAAGTAAAACATCAAATGAAACCAAACCATAAGCAGATGGAAGTCCAAAGCATCAGATAAACTCAAAGCATCAGATGAACAATTAAAGTCTCAGATGAAATTCAAACATCAGATGAATCTCCAAGTATCAGATAAGTTTAAAGTATCAAGTTAAACCACGTGTATCAGATGACTTCGAAGGTTGCAGATGAATTCCATTTCTTAGAAAAAAAGTAACCAAAGTCTAAAGGTCAAAATTCCACATCCAAATCAAGGGATAGTAACCATTAGGCCAAGATTAAAGCACCAAGTGTTTTTAGGAGTTTTCCTTTATTAATATTTTTTAAAAGAAAAAGAAATCTTCAAGGGGCAAAAGGAAAAGGTATAAAGATAAAGATAATATCTCAATTCACCCCATAATGCTCTTAGGCACCTGGCAAAATTTCATTTTTGCCCCCTGCTTCCAAATGTGTATCTCTGGAAGCACCTTTTTTATTTTACATTGAATTGTTCCGTAGGTCCATCTACGGAACTGTTTAAACAATGTTAAATAAAGGTTACGTAGATGCACCTACGGAACAAATCAACATTAAATAAAAAATGCTCTTTGAGATACACCTTCGGAAGCAGAGGGTATTTTTGGAAACAGAAATGATACATGAGAAACCCAAGAGGTGCAATGAGAGATTGTCAAGATAAATTGCAAGAAACTAAAGTTCAAAGAATATAAATGCTATGAATGATAAATGCTTGAAATGTAAATTGCAAAAAAATAAAGGGCAAGAAATAAAATGGCAAGAAATGAAAGTGCATTAAAATAAAGTTAGCACAATAATAATGTTAGTATTAATGTTAGAATTAATGATCCAATTCAGAAAATTTTTAGTGTTATGTTAAGCAATCATAGATGTACTTATATAGAAGTAGCGTCTATGAGGCCGGTCAATAAGAATTTATGTACCATACTTGTTAGAGAAATGATAGAGATCATTCTCCTAAAATAAGTAGCACAAGTAAAAACAAAGGAGGGATCAAGTACAAGGCTGGGAGATTGATCTATTACATCAATCATTTTTCATGATACTTATGACAAACCTGTCACCAATCCAAAGTACCTCAAATAATCAATGATCAATTGGGAAGTAGATTTGAAACGATGAAATTTCATCAAGCACCATTCCAAACTTCATGAACAAGATGGAGTTCTAATCATCCAATTGATCAAAAGAAAAAGAAGAAAAAGATGAAGATGGAGAGAGAAACCAAATTGAATCAAGACCTTGATCAGGTCATCATCAAGATCAATCACCTCTCTTGGTGGATTACGGTGACAAACCTATCACCAACACAAAGTACCAAAAATGATTCAATTAATCATTTAATGGTAGATTTGAATTGATGAAGGTTCATTCAATCTCATCAACACGAAAAGTCCATTGATATTAATGATACATGTTGTCAAAGAAATGATGATCCAAGGCACCAGAAGTCAACACTATATTACATGCAATAATAATAATAATAATAAAAATTCAATAAAAAATGATTTTTAATTGAAAATAAAAGAGAAGATGCCAAAGTATATTCATAACATCAATTAAATGTCAAGAAAAATAATAGAAAAAATATAAATGGTTCAAAACATTTTTAGAAATTTTTGGAGAAATTAAAAATGCATAAAACTATTTTTAAACCAATTAAAATGCTTGAATAAAGTAAAAGTTAATGAAAAATAGATAATCATAAAATAAAATTGGGAAAATTAACACAATGTGTAAAATAATAAAAGAGATTGTTCTACATTTTTTTGGATGAAAATCTGATTTACAATCAATTTTATAAAAGAAAACAAAATAAAATGAAATAAAATAAAACAGAAAAATAATCAATACCAGAACCAGAGGTCTGATGCGAATTGAAGGTTAAGGAAACACAAGAAAGAGGGTTTGAATTGGGTTTCAAGATTGAAACTTTTTCACTATCCAAGACAACAAACAATGAACTTAGAATAAAAATAATGAACACCAATATTTTTTAAACTAGTTCGATGTTAACAAAGCTAACTCCAATCATCCGCCAAGGTGATTTCGCCTTCTCTCAAGGACTTAATCTACTATAACCAAACTTGATTAAAAACACAAAGACCTACTGTCAATTTCTTGAGAATTTTGACTATACCCTAGTATCTCAAGGAAAAACAACTCAAAAGTTAATATACAAGATGAGTTACAAGAATGCTTCAATAAAAATAGATTACACAATATGAAATTCAAAGAATTACACATAAAGATGTTTTCTATGAAAGATTATGAACAAAAAGGTTTTTGAGTGTGTTGAAAATATTCTTGAGTTTCTCTCTCATTGTTTGTAGGCAAATGTCACGTTAAAGATGCTTGATCAAAGGTTCTTCTTTCCATATCTTCAACACTCCTTTATATAGGCAATGGAAGACTCGTTGGACGATGGAAAAGGAATTGCAGAATTCCAGATTTATTTTTGTATAATGGTTTACATGAATGGTACAATAGTACAGTTTGAATCCAATGAAATCAAGGTAGTGGAGAGAATGGTGATCTTGTACTGTGTACTACTTTCTCACGTAGTTTTTTTTGATCTTATTGTTTAATCTTCATAGGCTTTAAAATACGTGTTGATGAAGAATGCTTAGAAGGATCAAAAACTCTATGAGAGAGTCTCCAAAACCCTGTCTTTAGAGTTTTCAGAACTTGTTCTTTAGAGTCTGTTGCACTCCAATTTTTGACCACTAAGATCCCACCATATCCCAAGTAGTAGGATCATCATCATCATTATCATCATGCATATATCATTTGTTAACCAAAAATACAAAAAAATTGTTGTTTGTTGCTTGTGTCCTAAGACAGGAGACTGAGCAAATTAGGGTTTTTAGGCCCACAAGGAAGTCCAAAATTCTTCTATGATTCAAAGGGTATTCTCATAAATATCCAAGTCCCAAGATGGCCCTACTCAAGATCAATCACTCTCAAGATCACCTGAGGCCCCAAATTAGGGTTTTGACCTAATTCTACTAGAGGGTTGACTTCTAATCAGGACATGGCTCCAAGACTCAAACCATGATTCAAGGGCATCTAAATCAACATTATAATCCATTCTTATCATTCATTTGAATAGGAGACCTTGATTCATATGGAATCCACAAAATTGCAGTTGATTTGGAAAAGTCAACTATGTGGGTCAACCTTTGACTTTTGAGAAAAATGGTCAACCATGAAGTTTTAAGGATTCAAATCATCATCATATTACTATTGAAGACATTTGACCAAGAGAGATCAAGAAAATTCATCAAGAATAAAAAAGTCAACAAAAGTCAAAATTAGGGTTTTTAAGTGATTTTGACCCCATTTTGGGAACTTCAAATTTCACCTACACACTCAAAAATCTTCCAACATGAAATTTGTAGATGTTAATCAAATTAAAAACTTTGTATCTGCTTATGGTTTTATCAAAAGTGATTATTTTGAGAGATATGAAATTATGAAGATTATGTTAAAAAAAACTTAGAAAACTTTCAAGTGTTTTCACTTGAATTTTTCCTAACTTTATGGCCATTTTTCTCTATTACCCCAAAAAAGTTTGAGGAAAATTTTAATAAGTGAATTGAAGTATGTAGCAAGATCTTTCCAAAGAGACCATTAGCATGAAATTCCATGGCTTGAGCTATGAGATATGATTTTGTGAAGAAGGCTCCATAACACTTGAGAAACTCCATGAACAAGAAGAAGTTATGAACCAAAATCATTTTAAAATAAATTATTCCCTTCTTGCAGCTCTTGTATGTTCAAGACACAAATTTCAGAAGATTACACTTGCCTTTGAATCATTATCCAAGTGTTATAAGCATTGTCCAAGATTTCATTCCATTTCAAGACTAAAGGCATCATTGTCATTTTCGTAAAGAAGCTTTAATCACAAAGTCCACTCTCCTTGAGCTTCCAACTTGTTGCTTCTGCATGCACTCCACCCAAAGATCAGACCAAACATGTCTAAAGCATCTAACAACTCCAAAGCATGCTTGTACTTCACTTTGGAACCATAACTTCTTCATTTCTTCATGAAGAAGCAAAAGTACACAATTTGAAAATTATGGAGCCATGTGATATGATTTTTCCCTCCATAAGCCCTAATTCATGCCTATAAATAGAGGGTATCATTCCCTTGATCAAACACACAAGAAATCCCAAAGTCACTCTTCATTTCAAAATCCATTTTTTGTGTCATTTTCATTTTCATAGACAATTTTAGTTAGAGAAGTTATGGGTGAAAACCAACCCTCCTAACAACTTCCATACATCATTTGGAAGTTGTTGATCATCACCAAACACTTTCCAAACACCCCTAGCCAAAAATCACGCTCATACCTCCATTAAAGAGCCAAAGAGAGCCTTATCCATCCAAAATTCATTCCTTAAGCACATTGTCCAAACAAATCATCCAAACACCTTCCATATATCACATAGAAGCTGTCCAGACCATTCATTAACATCTGTAACACTTGTATTCCATTGTTGCTCTTCAAATTTTTCACTTTGTATGTGCTATTGGGTTTGAAGTTGCAGAGGTGATCAAAGCATTCTAAGCATTCAAACACCATCCCTGGACATCAAGGAAGCTTTCCAGATCATTACCACGCTTCTGTAACAACTCCAAGCAAGCTCACGACCTCCATTTTCAGAGGTAAAAACTTAAACTTTGAACTTGTAGGAAGAAGCATCATTCTGATCAATTCTTGTTATCAATTAACTCAGAATCATGTAGGGATTAATAGCCCTAAGGTTTTAGGGCTTGATTATTTGATTCAAGAGTTTAATTTTAAAAATGATTTTTAGGTTTCATACGGTTTTCAGTCAAATTCATGAGCTTCAGTTTAAATAAATTTATAAGAATTACATGGTTGAATTCGTGTGTAAATTCTGAGTCAAATGCATCTTTGTTTTGTTCAAAATGGTTAAGATTCGAGGAAATTTGAATTTGTGTTCATGGCGGGTGAGAGGTTGAAGATGAAATTCATCTTCATTTTCCAGACTTCGTTTCTCTTATATTTTATTCAAGGTGCGTTAGTTACCGAATGCGTGCGCTAGTCAGTTGGTCATTGTTTTGTATGGTGAAACAAGGGGCATGGGTTCAAACCCTTCTAGGGCCATTTCCAATTTTTTATCACTTATCTTATTTCTCTTTTGGGTTAATACCTATTTTCACCCCTGTCATATGGGGTCGGTTTGAAAAAACCCTGCCACAAAAAAGTTGCAATAATTGCCTCAACAAATTTTAAAAGTTTCGGTTTGTATCTTTAGCAGGCCACATCATCAAAAAGTCTGATGTGGCAATTTTTTTTAACTTTTTAATGAATTATTTTTCCACCTCATATATTCACCCAATATAATGACCTTAATACCCTTAGTTCCTATATCCACAAAAACCCAAAATTTTATGTATCCTAACCCATACTTTCGTTCTTAAATCTTCTTCTTTCCATTTCTCTGAAGCTTACATTTTTTCTCCACTCAAATCAACAAGCATAACCTTAGTGCAGTCTCCACTCAAAAATATCCAAACCAAACATCAATAAAAGGTAAGCTAAAAAGTCATGAATTGTTACCGGATAGGAAAGCTTCGCTCGTAGGTCACCGGCCAATGGAAGTTGCGTGGCTCGACTCGAAGATTGGCGGCTGATGCATTGTTGCATGGATAGCATGGTGACGTCGGATCTGTCCGGTGGATTCGTCGAAGTGGCGGATCGCTTGTGGGCTGCGACGGCAGTTGTGGAGCATCAACGGAGGGAGTACCGCGGAGGATCCATGGCGTATCAGCGGCGGTGATGATGGAGGTGGTCAGGGCGGTTGTGTGGCGGTGGATCTGGTGTTTCGTGTCGGCGAGTTTGGTTGATCCGTCGACGGTATGAATGCGATCTGAAACAATAACAACATAATCTTTTTTTATACTACTTTCTTTCTGTTTCAATTTCATATGTAATTTTTTTGTGACAAATTAGTTTATGTATATGATATTAAATGGGTTAACAATTAATTATGTGTGCATAAGAGAAATTATGAAATTTTAAGTTGGTTTGTAATGCTAATTGTTGGAGATAAACTTTGTTTCTTTACTGTAACAACATGGAAAGAAATGATACTGAAGAAGTTTAGTTTATTGAAAATTGATTATTTTATAGTTTGAAATAGTATTGTGTAGTTAGTGTAAAGAATTTTTGGAAGAGATTCTGTGGGTTTAATTTGGTGAAGAAAAAACGCAAGCTTCAGAGAAATGGAAAGAAGAAGATTCAAGAATTAAAGTATGGGTTAGGGTACAAAAAATTCTGGGTTTTTGTGGATATAGGAACTAAGGGTATTAAGATAATTATATTGGGTGAATATATGAGGTGGAAAAACAATTCATTAAAAAGTTAAAAAAATAACTGCCACATCAGACTTTTTGATGATGTGGCCTGCTAAAGGTATAAACTGAAACTTTTAAAATTTGTTGAGGCAATTATTGCAAATTTTTTTGGCAAGGGGTTTTTCAAACCGATCCCATATGGCAGGGGTGAAAATAGGTATTAACCATAAGCAGTGTATTTTTAGATTATGATTAAAAATCCAAAAAAATATTTATTTTTACCCCAATTAAAAATTAATAAAAAACATGTCTTTTCATGTATTAAAAAATCAACCAAAAATCATTTTATTTTAAATATTTCTTCAAAGTAGCTTTGTATATTTTTGTGAATATTTGTTTAGGGTTAGGATATCCTGTCTTTGACTTTCTCATGTACCCCTAGACCAAATCTCTTTTAGAATTTAATATTTAATCATTAAAATTAATTAGGTGTAGGTGTTAATTTCTAAAACCCTAATTTTAAACCCTAATTTCAAAATCCTAGGTTTAAAATCCTAATCCAAAAAGAAACATGTTGATCTTTGCTTATCCGTGAACTTGTTAATTACTTTGTACATATACTTGTTGATTTCAACCCTTGTGTTTTGTACTTATTTGTTTATCTTAACCATTATCCTTTATACACACTTGTTGATTTTTATCATTGTGTTTTGTACTTATCATCCATTGTATTATCATTTGTATATACATTGTTTATTTAACCCACATGCATGATTTCATATTCATCATCATCCATCATTCATTCATATATGAATTCCTCCAAAGGTATAAACATCCTTGCTCATTATCATTAATGATTATAATGCTCACTTGTTTGTCTTTTGTGACACATGTTATCACACACACACACACTTGAGGTATCCATTGATTGATTGCTTAAGTTGTTTGTTGAAAATCCAAAGGAATGGGAATGGTATTGATTAAAATTGTCAAGGTACTCAAACTCTTTTCCAATCTCTTTTATTTAGTGTTAAAGTATTGTTAAAGCTTTTCATTTGTTTTATGGTTTTGTATTGTTAAAGCTTAACCAAACCCTTTTGTTTTTTAAACCTTGGTACTAAGAGGAGAATTATTCCCGGTGAAACTATTGACCTTGTATTGTAAAAGTCTGGTCCCTTTTTATTGGTTTTGTATTGTTAAAGCTCAACCACCCCTTTGTTTTAAAACCTTGGTACTAAGAGAAGAATTATTCTCGGTGAAACTACTCTTAGTCCATTGACCTTGTATTGTTAAAGCTGGATCCCTTTTTATTAAAACTTTTTAAATATTGTTAAAGCTTAACATTTTTAAAAACCCGTTGAATATTGTTAAAGCTCAACACCCAAAAAGATTCTGGCTACCATGGCTCTTTTATTTTCCTTTTAAGAGGAACTAAAAAAGCTCTGACTTCCCTATTGTTAAAGGGGTATGTAGGCCTAAGATGCGATGTCTTATCGAGCTAAATTTTAAAAACTTCTTTTCCCATCCCCACACTCTTTTTAAAATTCACATATGCTTTTCAAAAGTATGTACACAAAAACAATAACATTTTCAAAGAGGTTCCCATGGAGTACCATATATATGAGGGGTGCTTAAAACCTTCCCTTTGTATAACAAACCCCCTTACCCAAATCTCTGATAAGTTTATTAGTTTTGATTTTAAAAACTTCTGTGAGTTTTATTTACTCTTTCTCTCATTCCTTTTTGGAAACAATAAAGCGCGGTGGCGACTCTGTTTTAAACAAATGAGCTAAGTCTTTCTCATGGCTTTAGTCTCACCAATTTCACCGTTACAGAATCGTCAGAACTTGGTCTTCAGAGTCTTTAGAAAATTTTCCTCAGGGTCTTCAGAACTTGTGGAGCGTAAAACTTCAGAGCTTGAAAACTTTCATAAGCTCCTTTATCAAAGTCAGAGTTAGAAGTTATTTGATGAGCGTTCTTCAGAAGCGTTTTGGACTTGACTTATCTTTGTAAAACGCACTTTGTTATCTATTTAGAGTCAGAGCAAATTAAGTTTAAAAAATGATGACGTCACATGTCACTTCTTCAGAGTCAGAAACCTGTAAGCATTCAGCTTCACACTAGACAAAATCATTAGGGCACAAAATTTTTCTTTAAGAAACTATATATTGTTATCATCAAAACGTAAGGCCAGATGCAAAACATACGATATAATAAACTCATCTTGTAAAAAAACCTTAACAATAACATACATCAATAGCAAACCTCAAACAACACACAATTTACAACGAATAACTTTTATTAACAACATATCATAAACAACATACAACATACACATTTATTACTAACAACTAACAACTTTTAACAAAAACAACATATCAACTCATACAATGTCTCACGAACGCACCTGTCTCAGAATGGCGTCTACAATAAAAGGAGAATGAAGCTGAAGTGAGAGCTGCAAACTTGTGTTAATTAATTTGAACAAATTTCATTCTTGGTCTTTAACACAAGTTGACAGCTTTCACTTTAGCCTTATCCTCCTTATATTTTTTCTTCATATTATCCTACAAGTCAAATTGTATTATACATGTCATATTGTCCTACAAACAACATGAAAGAAGCTATTAAAACATAAACTATGATACATAAACAATATAGTTCACTTCTTAGGTTATACATTCACTCATATTAACTTAAATTATAAAGCTGTCATACTCATCTTAAGTTCACTTCTTAGGTCATATTATCATACATACAACATGAAAAAAAGGCGTATTAAACATGTCAATAAAAGTTCATTTCTTAGGTTATAGATTCACTCATCTTAAGTTAAACAGATTTAGAAACATAAACTACTAAACCATGAAAGAAGCTATATTATATATTTTGAAGACTAACCTGTAACGTAACCATTTTCTAAGATTTAATGGAGTTAAATCACATTTCGTAAGCTTTTATGCAAGAAAGGTAACCATTCGAAGAAGACGAGTTCGCTGCATGAGTTTGGTGTTTCTATTTTGCATGTTTGTACATAAAGGTTGTAAAAACGTTAATGGATATTAGGATATATGAAAGAGACGAGTGAGAGAGATGTTGGCGTTTTGTTTTGAGAGAGACGACTGTTATGATGTACTGAAGCGAGATAACTTCTTTTATATATATATATATATATATATATATATATATATATATATATATATATATATATATATACCTTTACCACAGTTGATAATAGGAACTGTGATGAAATGTTAGCACCTTTCACCACGGTTGATAACAAGAATCGTGATGAAATATAAGGAGAAGTCCTTTTTGTAACAAAAAATAAAAAATTATTAGTGTTGGGATTCAAACCCTTAGAGTCTAAGTACAGTTTACCACGTTTGTTAACATTGATCGTAGTAATATGTGTTTTACTAAATAGAAAAAAAAAATTCAAAAATGAATTATTACTACGATTAACATAACAACCGTAGTAATATAGTATTTTAAAAGATATATTTTGTAGTAGTGCGAGAATATTTGTTTGATCAAAGTGCACCTAGAACAATTCATGAACCACCAAGTAATCATCATTTTTATATTATCAATCTAACATGTTTTGAGGCCTAAATCAATTTCTATAAAAACATTTAAAAATAAATATTGCCAAGATTAAGAATTGAACTCCTCATAAAAGTATGTGGCCTTCTTCTTTGTTGTTAAACATTTGTAATATATAAATTGTTTTTGATAATAATAATAATTATTATTATTAACAAAATTTTAAAAAACATTGCGACAAAACGGTAACGGTATTGATAGATGTTGATATCGATCTCGTTTTTACTGGTTTATACTTTAAAGAATAAATTATGATTAATCTACACATCAACGACTGTAATTAGTGTCGCGACATTTGCACCAATCGAAATCACGTAAGTCTTTACGCGATCGAGACAAGATCGCGACCAATTTTAAAACCCTAATAATTAATAATAATAGAGCATTAGCATGGTGGGGGCTGAAAATTACCAAAGAATGTGATTATTGGTAATAAGAGAAAGAGTGATAAGGAAAGGGGTAAGGGCTAGTAGGGTCGGTGGCCCCTAGCCATCATCTATGAAGGACACAGTAGCCTGTGCAATAGCAGCATATATAACAGTGACATATTTTACCTCTCAATCCACCACTCTTTGCTCTCAAGCAATCTTTTTATTTTACCACCCTAACTAATTTTCCATTACAAATTTAAATTAAGAAAGAGATATTATATAGCTATATGAGTGGACAAGCATGCATGTAAACTAATGTTATATTATATATTAAGATGACACCAAATGATTGAGGAATATAACAAGAGAGTGTAGCTAAATTTTATGCACAAGAAAACAATAGCCAGAAGATAAATAGCTAGGTATATACAAAGTGGGTTCATATTATTGTTTTCTTCTCTTCGTCTCTACATTATACTCTCTTGTCTCCTTAGATCCTTTCTTCTTCCTACCTTTTTGATTTCTCTTAATCTGTAAGTTTTTTTTATTCTTCTTCTTCTGACACAAGAAAAATCAAACTTTTTTCAGCTTCTTCTATCTTCTTCTTCTTTTTTTAATTGTTTTGTTTCTTAATTTACTTTAGTCTATGTGTTTTTTTTTTTAATTTGTTATGCTTTCATGAGACAAAGAAACATGTTATTGAGTTTTCTCTTTTGGAAGAATGATTCAAACATTTGATATTTAGTTCAATAAATTTTCAGATTGGAAGGTATTGTTATGGCGGCTTCGTCGTCGACATCATTCTTTGGAATCAGAGAAGAAAATCAAAGTCAGATAACTCATCATCTTCATCCTCAATCCACAACTACTTCTGCTACTTCCTCAGCTCCTTCAACCATAGTTCCTCAAAAGAAAAGAAGAAATCAACCAGGAACCCCAAGCAAGTAGCTTAATTAGATCAATTTTATTTCACACATTTAATTTCACATCACATGCACACACCCTTTTTATTTCTTTTGTTATTTACAAAAAAAAAAAAGTGAAACCCTAAAAATGGCTCTAAATTTCTTCTACTATTATTTTTTTATAGTATATAAATGATTGAGATGCATGCACTTTTCTCCAACCTTTTTCTTAGAAGCATGAAACTTTGGTTCTAATTTTATAATGATTTTTCTATCTTCAACTTTTTTTACCACTTTTAGAATGGTGCATATTCAACTTTTTTACTACTATTAGAATTAATGAGTATGGTTCAGTTCATGGTGCATATTCAATTTTAGCAAGTAATTATTAAACCATAAATTTTATAATATTTTACTTACAAGAAAAGAATTTTATATAATATTTTTGTTGTTTGGAATTTTTCATGGTAAAAAGATCCAGATGCAGAAGTGATAGCACTATCTCCCAAGACACTAATGGCAACAAATAGATTCATATGTGAGGTTTGCAACAAAGGGTTTCAAAGGGAGCAAAATCTTCAACTTCATAGAAGAGGACACAATCTTCCATGGAAGCTAAAGCAAAAGTCCAACAAAGAGCCAAGGAGAAAGGTTTATCTGTGTCCTGAGCCAACATGTGTTCATCACGATGCTTCAAGAGCTCTGGGAGATCTCACTGGGATTAAAAAGCATTACTCGCGTAAGCACGGCGAGAAGAAGTGGAAATGCGAAAAGTGCTCGAAGAAATATGCAGTTCAATCAGATTGGAAAGCTCATTCAAAAACTTGTGGTACTAGAGAATATAGATGTGATTGTGGCACCCTCTTCTCTAGGTAACTAACTTATCAACAACTTTATATAGTTATCTTCACACCAATGTTAGGGTTATGAAACACAGACACCGAAAATACGACAACAACACTGATTTATACATCGGTTTCAGACACAAATATCGATATGAACACACATTTTTCTTAGGTGTCGGTGTTTCTGAGGTTAGGGCTACTTATGGTTTTTGCACTTGTAATCTTTCATATTTCATAGTAAAATTGAAAAAACACACAAAAGCTAAATGTGAGGAAGAGTCTCTTTTAATTTCTTATCTCAAAAAAAAGTGAACAAGAGCTTTCATCCTTTCATTGTTAGTTTGTGTTTGGGTGTTAGTGAAGGTATAATTTTTGTATGGCAGAAGACTGCATGCACGTGAGTACACTATTCAAATATAGTACAAAAATTGAAATGTTTTCTGAAAAAGGTAGGGAAAAAAATTCAACTTTGGTTCTAGGGAACAGTGCCATATAGATATTCTTATTCACATTCACGTGTAGTGAAACAAACAACATTATAACTTTGTTCTTACATGAGTTGGAATGAAGATGCTGGTTTTTTCTTATCTTTCTTGTTGGCTATTGTAGTGGTTCAAATTTCAAATACATTTTCATGTTTTTCATAAATTAATGAATTCTATTGGTAGAATATAGACAAGTATTGTGGTGGATTGCATTTATTGAACTGGCCCCATATTGGAGTTTTTTTAGTATTGACTTTCATCAAATATGCAAATAATTCTCTCTTAGATTGATCAAAGAAAGACCTCAAAATGGAAATTTGATTTAGAAATTCTTGGTTTGTTTCATATTTTGGCATAATCCATGGACCCTCTACTTCTATTGTAGTTTTCTTCTTTTCAACATACTTGTATAGTTTCAATCAATTTCACAATAAATGCTTTCTTTGCCTAATGTAATGTAGTCTTCATTAGGGTTTTTTTAACAAAAGTTATTCAATTATTTTTTTTTCCAATTCTAATATGACTCGGATCGAAAATATTACATCTGATTTTCAATGTGTTATTTCTATAAAAATTATATTTACTAAAGATAATAGGCATTCATCTTTGAACATTTTTTAAAAGTTCGTATTAGACGCTGTCTATAAAATTAGGCGTTATATTAGACGATGTATACAAAATTAGACGCTATATTGAACAATATATTAGACGCTACGCCTGACTACAATATTTTGAATTCTTACTAAAAAATTGTGTATTTTTTTGGTGCAGGCGTGACAGTTTCATCACTCATAGGGCATTTTGTGATGCATTAGCACAAGAGAGTGTAATAAGACACCCTAACCCTTTTGGTACTCATCCACATTTCCATGCCACAAACCACATGACTTTAGGTCAAATTTCTCAACAATTGCAACTTCATCAAAACCAAACATCATCCACTAACAACAACATTCTGCGCCTTGGATCATCGGCGCCAAAGTTCGAGCAACACTTAATCTCATCGCCACCGTTAAATCACTCTACTTCATCATTTGGACAATACTCAGTTCCGTCTTCTTCATCGCCGTTCTTCAATATGAGTGACATTCCAAATCAATCCTTTGAAGAACACCAAGGACAATTCTCAAACAAGCCACAACAACTACATGGTCTAATGCAACTTCCTGATCTTCAAGGAAACGCGACAAGTAATAACTCGAACAATCTTTTCAACCTCATGAGTAATATCCATGATGATCAATTCAACAACAGTCCTCTTATTAGTGATCATCCTCATCAATCACTCTTTATGGTCAATTCGAATATGCAACAACATGATCATCAAAACCAAAACCAAAACCTGTCTAGTCCTCACATGTCAGCCACTGCATTGCTTCAGAAAGCTTCTCAAATTGGTTCAACTAATTCAACCAACAACAACAAAGGTACTACTACTACAACTACCACATCTTTTGGAAATAGAAGTAGTCCAAGTATGGAACTAAATGATCATAACAACAATGATGAACTTCATGGATTGATAAACTCTATGGCCAATGGAAATGGAAACACATCCTCCTTATTTGGCAATGAAAACAACCTTAATATAAGGTTTGGTGAATCTGATAAGTTAACATTAGATTTTCTTGGTGTTGGTGGAATGGTCAGAAACATAAGTGGTGCTGGATTCTCACAAAATGAACAACAACAACAACATGCAATGGCTTCTTTGAATCAAAACCTAAAATCATCTCAGGCTCAGTCAAGTCAACATTTTGGAAGCTCAAATTTGATGCAGTGAAGAAAAATAAAGGAAATATTGCATTTTACTGTCTCATAGTGCTTATTTTATTTTTGTTTTCATCAAAACAAGTGTAGTTAATTGGTAAACTAATTAAGGTTCCAAATTCCAATGTTATTTTGTTGAACACATCATTTTCTCTACACTTATTCTATCATAATATGAATTTGATGTGATAGATATGTAATAGTAAAATTCACTGTTTCATTGAATTTCATGTGTGAGATTGAGACAATAGTTTATGAATTTGAGACAGTAAAAAGCATATATACGCAAGTGTTGTTAACTTGTTAGTTGTGTACCAATTACCAAACGAGGGTGAGATGTTGGCAAACTCTTGTCTTATGTTAAGGCTAAATTCCAATGGAAGCGACAATGTCTGATTTCCGTTCAATTTCATCATTGTTTTTTATACACGTACAAAACTTACACTGACTTTACAATAAAGCAAGAAATTTTGTAGTATTGTTTACCTAATATATATGGTACCTTACTTTTAGAGAATATATAAGTACATTGTTTTTTTTTTTTATATATATAAATAATATGAGTACATTATTAAAGGGTGACAGTATAAAGTTCTGGAAAATGATTTAAAAAATTGTTAGGTAGCATCTTTCTTTTTACTTTGGACTCTTTAGGGTTGAGTTTTTTTTTTTTAGCAATTCGTGATCTATTTAATCTCTCCAGAAATAATTTCATATAAGGGATGGACACCCAACTACTTAAACTTGATGGTGGTTCTTTCTTGTTAATCTCTATAGCTTGCTACCACAAACACTTTTAAAGCAGTCATGTTGTGGTGTCCGAAATAGTGTTGATATCTGACACTTGTATGACATGCATAGGACATGTGTTAGAAAAATCAAACAAGTAGTAGAAAAGTTAGACAAGTGTCTCCAAATAAATAATTTTTTTTTACTTCGGCACTTTAAAAAATGTATTCGACACTTGTATGATACTAATATGATACTAATGCTACTAATACAATACGTGTCAGACAATTTAAAGAAGTGTTTAAAAAAGATTGAGGCACTAAAACGAGAGATCACAAAAGTGGTCTTTTTGAATACTTATAAAACATTACTTTTCCATGTTGGGGTGAAGAATGCAAGAGACATTATTCCTAATACGAGTTTGTCGATAATTTTCCATCTGGCCCAAGTACTCTTCAATCACACGTACACTAATTACTATAAATTAATAATACAAAGTCCTAAAGTTTACCAAGGATTTTCAAATTGGATAGCATCAATATCTTTTCTAAATATGTCAGCCAGCCAATTGTCTATCTGTTCGAACATATTGAAGAGTGGTTTTCTTTTCTTCAACTAGCTCCCTCATGAAATAATGACAAATGTAAATATGTTTGGTTCTTCTATGTTGGACTAGATTTTTGGAGGTATTGATAGAACTCAACTTGTCTCACAATAATGTCATAACATATTGTATCACATTGTACTCTTTAAGCATTTGTTTTATCCATAAAATTTGAGTGCAACTACTTCCAGCGGCAATGTACTCTACTTTTGCGGTTGAAAAAGGTATACAATTATGCTTTTTACCAAACCAAAGATTAAATTATTTCTTAGAAAGAAACATCCACCAAAAATTCCTTTTTAATCTTCACTATTGTCTTCCCAGTAACCATCATAATATCCAACTAGAGAAAAGTTTATATCAAATGAGTACAAAAGATCATATTTTGATGTTCCACTAATTCATTTAGTGATACACATGACATGAGTAAGATGTGTGGATATATGTGCTTGTAAGTATGGAGCTAATGATCCTAATGTTGTTGAATCTCATGATACTAGTGTTTTGATAATGAAAGCGCTGATGCTTGTTGTGTCTTGGTGTTTTGATGAGGACAACACTAATTCTTGTTAAAGTAAGAGTTTTGAGATAATTTTATTCGGATCTGATAGAGGTATTCCATAAGAAAGAAACGGTGAGCCAAATACATGAACGTCGGGCGAGCTCAAGCACAAGGACAATAGCATTCTAAAATAAATCTATAGGTCATCGAATCGGGTTGGGTCATCTAAGGTAAGCAACTCGATAGGTCTTGGGTCTAAACTCATGATTTGTAACACCTATCACACATGGATACAAGGTGGTTATGGAATAAAGGTCTAGATAAACAATTAAGCATGAATAATTGCTTCATGTATGATGGAAGGACAATTCTTCCTCTGTTTCAGGTTTTGGGGTCATGGGAAACTAATTTCAAATATTCAACCTAAGCCCAAAGATATCATATATACACCTCAATTTGAGAATGTGAGAGGACAAAAATTTCCTCTGAAATACACACATAGTGCCTCTCAAAACCCTTAGTGAACAAACCATTAACACACTTTAACACCCTAAATACTGAGGCAATCCTGCACAAATAGGGCTTCCCCTCATTGTACAATTTTTGCAAGTACAATTGAAACCCACTATGGGCCTAGTATAATTTACCTTGGCCACATTCACCCTTCATTCATTAGCTGCCTTAGTCGTTGTCTTCAAGATGGTGGCAGAACAAGGCGCTACAACACCTTCCAACGCATACACACATGTTTACACCATAGTATGAGGGTTTACTGGTGGTGGAGAATCCAACTCTTCTTATCAGAAGTATGCTCTAGTGGCGGATATCATGTCCTCTAGCAATAAATCAAACTTTGAAAAATAGCCAAAACCTAAAATAATCTTTTCTAGTAGAGACGTCGCCGACATCCTTCCTTAGAGCAATGAACCCGAGGTCATAACATTGCATTACGACAAGTGAGACAAAAAGTGGGTGGTGATTGACCCTGAAAACTCAACAAATGTCCTTCTTAGATGCATTTGAGAGAATCAGGCTAGATCCATATAACATATAGATGTTTTCTCTGGTCGGGCTCTCTAGAGATCACATACAGATGAAGGTTAACATGACTCTCAAAACACTGTTTGGACGGAACCAGAACGCAGATATAATCAAGGTCGAGTATCTTGTAGGATACGCCCCTTTAACATAAAACATCATCGTGGCATTGCCCACCCATAACATGTTAGAGGAAGGTTTACTAACCTTTCATTTAAGAAAGAAATATCTTCCACCTAATAGGGGGGTTGGAGTAGTCCAAGGGGGTCAAAGGAGCACCCCAAAAATGTTACTATATCAGGCTCGAAATAAGAAGCGTAAGGATGGTTGTAGCCGCTATTCTACAACCAAATGCGCAAGAAATTAATGTTGTGAATTTAGATCCCAAGATAAAGCTTGAAAAAGAAAGATTAACTCCCACATAAGATATAAAGGAGGTCCATATTGGATCACGAGATTCCCAAGTCACTAAACTAGGTACCTTCTGTTAGAGAAAGCCTTAATAGCCAATCAGTATTGGATGTTTATGCTTTTGTATCTTGACCTTGATAGATATTGTTTATTATATATATATATATATATATATATATATATATATATATATATATATATATATATATATATATATATATAAATATATATATATATATATATAAATATATATATTTAAATATATTTATATATATATTTATATATATATATATATATATTTAAATATATATATTTATATATATATATATTTATATATATATATATATATATATATATATATATATAAATAAATATATACACACACACACTTATTAGACATTGTATTTATTTGTTATTTGTATATGACATGATAAAGTTCTTTGAATAATTATTTTATTCAAAGATACATTAAGTGTGACTTAATCGTGAGATCTCATCAAACATAAGAACGTTATTATTAAAGTATTTATCGTCAAGATTTACTCTCAAATAGGACAACAGTAATGCATAGAGACTATTATGTGAGTAGACGGATGAACACATCTCACAGGTCATAGATATGAGATATCAAGTCTTCACATAGGTATAAATATTATGAGTAATATTCATACTAGATTGACCCACCACGAGAATACTACATAGTATGTTATGTAAGTGTCATAAGTTATTCTCATAGTGATAGTGGGGTATATCACCCTTCGAGCTAAAACCACTATGGACCGTGGATGTGGAGTTGGATACTTTATTGTCAATCAAACGTTGTCTGTAACAAGATGACCATAAAGATGGTTGATAAGTGCTCTACAAATCATGATGAGGAACATGAGTGACCTAGATGAGATTTTCCCCTCTTACATATACAGAAGTAATATCTATTGGCCCCTTGATCGAGTATGATTGTATAACGCATAGTTGTACTGAAATAACTTAATATGAGATATTGAACTTATTTTTTGATATCAAGTATACTCGGGGATCAAAGAATATAATATTGTACTATACAAGGCTAACATATTATATGCCTTGTGTTCAATATATATAAGGACAAAAGGGTAATTGTATACATGATCATTATCAAAGACAGGTTATGTCAGATCACATGACATTCTTGTTACTTGGATAACAATGATGTGTTGCTACATACCGCTCAATGTTTATAATATTAATTATGAGATTCAATATTATTGTCAACGTAACGAACTTATCGAGTCACACACATAGAGTACTGACAATGGAACGAATGATTAAATTAAATAAGAATTAATTGATTAGATACTAATTGTATTATTTAATAAATTACCACAAATATAATTTAATTGATTAAATATAATTTAATTAAATAAATGAGAATTAACAGTTAATTAAATTAAATATAATATAATTTAATAAATATTTTATTTTATTTAATTAAGTGAGTTTAGTTAAATATAAATAATATTTTATTTAATTAAAATAGTTTTAATTAAATTAGATTGAGTTCATTTTGGAAAATCTCAAAGTAAGAGCATTAGCGTTTTGGATGCGATTTATAAATAGAGGAGCTCTTTTCCATATCAATCCTAATTCTCTGACTTTTAATTTTAATTTTTTTACTTTTACTTCTAAAACCATGCAATATATAGTATCCTTCGACATCTCTACATGTTGAAAAAAATAAATAAATATTAGTAAAAAGAATAAAAATGTAAAATGAAAGGGTCTCAAAATTTAAATCTTGATTTTCATCACTATTAGAAATACGTTTTAATTGTAAAACAATTATCCCTAGTGTTACAAGGATCTGTGACATAAATACTTGTTTTACTTGTGATGTCATGATGAATGGTTCGTTTATATAAGTTGCCTTTTGAAGATCAACATGTATGAATCCTAAATCATCGGTTTCAACACCAGTTTTATTGTTAATCCACTTGCACTTAAATAAAGACATATTAAAAATAACATAATCAACCTCTAAAGTCTCATCAATGACCCCAAAGTGCGCTTTAGATGCCAATACCTGATTTGTATCTTTGGAACTAGAGAAGTGCATGGATTCAACTTCAACCATTACTCCAATATTTTGCATAGTACTACGAACATTCTTTGATTTTGTATAGAATGGAAATTTAGCAATGTCGTATGCACACCAAGTTATTACATTAAACTTAGGCATATATGACATCCATTTAATTATCGCAAATGCACTACTATCTTTAGGAAACCTTTCATTATACCAATTTATGAAAGCTTTGTTATGCTCTGTCAACATCAAATTTTCACTCGTCTATGGAATTTTTCCTTGATAAGACTTTTGTGAGCGGACAAGTAAGGTTAAAATTCATCAAAGTTATTAAATGTATACAAATGTGCTTAAAGAACCACATCTCACTTTATTGTCTTAACATTTAAACCTTGAGTACCTCTACCTACATATCTTCCATCATGACGAGAATGGGGAATTCCTATAGATTTTACTTCTGACATATAGTCTGTACAAAACTCTATAGCTGCTTCTTCGATATAGCGTTCAACGATAGAAGCTTCCGGAAAATGATGATTCTTCGTAAACCCTTTAAAGATATCAATGTATCGCTCTACCATATACATCTATCTTAAATAAACTGGACCGCAAAATCTAATTTCCCTTACTAAATGAACAATTAAGTGAACCATAATGTCAAAAAATGACAGAGGGAAATACATCTCTAATTAAAAAAATATAATTGTTGCCTCATATTCCAACTCATTTTAATTTATAAGATCAATGACTTCAATACATATAGAATTTAAGAATAAGCACAATTTCGTCATAGTTACCCTTACACTTTTTTGTAAAATGTCACGGATAGCTACTGGTAGAAGTTGTTGCATCAAGACATTACAATCATGAGATATTAAGCCATATAATTTGAGATCTTTCGTTGACACAAGTTTCTTCATATTTGATGAGTGCCTTGGGAAACTTTGATACCCTGCAAATAATCTCAAAAACTTTTTTTCGTTTTTCGACATAGTGTGACATGCTGGAGGTAAATATGTTTTATTTTCTATTTCTTTTTGGGGCTTACTCTTGTTGTATACCAATAACCCCCATATCTAGACGGTATTTCTTACTATCTTGTGTCTTATCTTTAATGTTGAGAAGTATTCCAATCAAACCATCACAGAAATTTTTCTCCACAAGCATCACATCAAGATAATATCTTACATCGAGGCTAGACCAGTATGAAAGATTAAAGAACACCGAATTCTTTTCCAAATATTTTTATCCAAGAGACATTTTTTATTTCCAAAGACAACACTAATATGTTGTTGTCTTTGATAAGCTTCCACATCGTTTAAGGGGTTTGGAGCGTGTTAGCTAAAGATTTCGATTAAAGGATTGTGATATCTTGAATTGTTGGATCATGATGAATTAGTTCTCATAGAGCTATTTAAGGATTTTCTCTCTAGAAGAGATGTTATTTGACTAAGAGTAATGTTAACAATGTGACAAGTATCCTTTGACGTAGCGTTGGTATAGTCGAAACGGCAGAGCGGGAAGATTTGAAATTCAAAATGAAGCGATTTCGTCCAGCAGACGCATGGAGACATCCGAAGGATAGTAAAACGTTCGAAACGTCGAACGTGGCAGACATCTATGTAATGACCGTAATGGTCGAAGTAGTATAAATAGGAGTACTATTGTTTAGTTTGGCATGTTCGAATCAATATACAAAAATTCACAAAATACACTCAAAGTACCGACGCGAGAGAAAAGAGTCTTTGCTGAAACAATGTATGTGTGAAGAACATCATATTTTCATACTTTATGTTTTTGTTCAATGCAAAGTTATACTTAAAAGTTCTTTGTTTATACATTTACTTTATTTCGTTTTAAAGTTATTTACTCATTGCAATTTACATTAGCAAGTTGTATATTTTTGCAAACTATAGAGATTATTGAATATGAATCAAATCACCAATTCATCACCATAACCTAGACTTATAGTACTAAACAATCACATCACCAATAATTTTGGTTAATCAGAGTTATATTATTGATTAAGTCCCATCACCAATTCATCACCATAACCTAGACTTTAAAATACATGATGCATGAAAATATCACAACAATGTCATATAAGATTCGCCATTAATGATCCTTATTGGAACCACATACTTTGCCGTAATACATAACCAATGATAACTCACCAATATATAGTATTATACGACACTTCACCAATGCAACACCACAAAATTCATCACCAATCCTATTAAACATACAATTTGCATACAAACACTCATCACCGATCAATCTTATCATAATTAATTCATCACTAATAATAAATTATTAAAATGCAATATAATATTCAAAGTTATATAATTTTTCATCAATAATCATTTTAACATCAACATCCCTCCTCATGGGGAAATCATTAATTCATTCAATCACAACAATAAAAATTGTTTTCATCGTCACTAACCATCAAATAGCGTTATAAAACAAGTAACATGACATAATCACGCCCTTAAGCCATATTCAACATCTGAGGACATTACCACATGGTAGTTCTCTGCATTAGCTTTCCTCTCTTCTAACCGCGGAGTCATGGAACTCAAGTTAAGCACGGAACAGAATTCGACGATACGCCTAGTACTAAAACCATAGGCCTACTATGGCCATCCGTAGCAGCTTCTACGACCCATAGCAGCTTCTAGGACCCAAAAATGATGTTTCACAATTTTCTGCGATTTTCCCTATTGTATCACTTCCGGAGCTCTGATTTCAATTCCATAGCCAAATGCTCAGAATTCGACATACGATAATTATATAGCATTTATATAGGCACCAACACAAATTATACAGACCCAACATCAAATAATCATCCATAAATCGTGGAATTAAGGTTGTGTTTAAGGCACTAAATTCACAACAATGGTGTTGATACAATTCAGATTCACATACAATCAATATACATAAAATTCAGCAACATACCAAATACGAATTTACACATCAAACATCAGAATTATCATGAGTTAATCAGAATCATACACAAACTCATAAAGCCTATCAATGGAGAAAAGATCCTAGAGGAGGGTGAGGATCTCTCTACCTTTCATGCAATACACCCAATTTTCGAGAAATTTCTCCCCCTTACCTGAATTTCAAGTGATTACTTAAGCTATAGCTATGCTGATCTCCTTCTCTCTTAAGCCATTGATCTTTTATTGCATCTTGCCTCTATTCTCTAATTCTCCCAAATTTCTATGCATCAGAATATTTTTGCTCCCCTCGCCTGTACTATTTATTTAACCTAATCTTATTTCTACTAATTCTCTACTTTACCCTTCACTTTCTCTATTTTCACCACTCTCCCTTATTTTTCTAAACTTTAATTTCCACCAAAAGCTCTCTATTTCATTTATTTTCTGTTAACTTAATTAATATTCTACTATTTAAATAAAATAAAACTCCACTAATTCCAACAAACCCCAAAAATCACATAATTCATATAACATTTATTCTTCTTCGGAATAATTAACTAAAAACATATAAAATCACTAAATAATAAAATAACTTGCAGCTAAATTCAATTAAATAATATAATTAAATTTTGAGTGTTACAACTTTCCCCCACTTAAAGAATTTTCGCCCTCGAAAATTACCTGAAGGAAACAGAGTCGGCTACGACTCCCTCATCGAACTCTCCAGCTCCCACGTCACGCTTCCACCAGCAAGTCCTCGCCACGCAACCTTCACCAAGACATTCTTTTTACCTCTGAAGTATTTCACGTCTTGATCATCAATGTGCAATGGTGATGCCTCCTCAGTTAAGTTTTCTCTCACTTGCACATCATACATTTGAATCGCATGAGAGGGATCGTGAACATACTTTCGAAGTTGAGACACATGAAACACACTATGAACATTTGAAAGAGACGATGGTAAAGCAACTCTGTAGGCCAACTTTCCTACTATCTTCAAAATCTCATAAGGACCAATGAAACATGGCATGAGCTTTCGAGATTTCAACACTCGACCAACACCTGTTACTAGGATAACTCTAAAAAACACATGACCCACCTCTTAGAACTCAAGTTCCTTTCTTCACTTATCATGAGAACTCTTATGTCGACTCTGCGAAGCTTTCATCTTCTCTTGAGTCATTTTGATCTTTTCTGTGGTCTGTTGAACAATATATGGTCTAAGAACAACACTTTCTCCTTATTACTGGCCACCAAAATATCCTTTTAAGGTTCTTATACATCTTTGTAGCACCTAGATGAATACTCTACCCACTTTTATACTCTTCTTCAAGAATCTTCCTCTTAAGCTCTAGCAAATTTGGTACACAAACTATATCTCTGAACCTCGTAACACCACTCTCGTTAACTATGAAATCCATCTTTTTACCGTGATTGATCAACACTAGTCGGTCAATCAATTCTAAATATGATTTATGGCCCTCTCTGATATCGTCCTGAATATTGTTAGACAACTTCAACATACCCAATATAATACTCTACGGAGTCACTTTGGAACTACTCAATCAAATTCATCTCTCTAACCATCAATGCCGACATATCCAAGGACTTTCTACTCAAAGCATCTCCATATTAGCTTTACCCGGATGGTAACTCAACTCGAAGTTATAGTCTTTCAAGAACTCAAGCCACCTTCTCTGCCTCGTGTTCAACTCTTTTAGATTGAACAGGTATTTCAAACTCTTATGGTTGCTGAACACTTCAAACCTCACACCATACAAATAATGCCTTTAAATCTAAGCATAAACACAATAGTTGCCAACTGTAAGTCATGGGTAGGATAATTCCTTCCATGAACCTTAAGTTGTCTTGAAGCATAAGCTACCACATTACTATTCTGCATAACAGTAACAACAATAATACTACATTGTCTCCTAATAGATTGCGTCCATGACAGCTCAATAGATAGCGGATTTTTTAAAAAAAATTTGGTAAAAATTCCTACCGCTCTTTTAAAAATGTGATTTTTTGTTTATTGATCAGTAAAAAAGCCAACCGAATTTTTTAAATAGACTGCATAATTATTTTTTTGTCATTTACTATTTTTTTAAAGTGAACTTTTTTCCAAACAGACACTTTTAAATGGGGTAAATAATATCAAGTGTAATTTTGTCATAATTGAAAAATGTGGAGGTGCCAAAACTAACATATATGGTGCCATGTAGATTTCTATCCGTGTAGTAACTAGGTGTTGTTTTCATGTTGTTTGTAAGCATGCTAGTTTAGTTCATTTGGGCTTTGCCTTTTATCAATTTATCTTCATTTAGAATTTTTATACTTTCTACACCCTCTCCATCACTAACCCCAAACGCAAACACACTTATAATGAATGGATTTTGTTCAAATATGTATTGCTATGCATTTCGCAATGGATTTAGTTGAGCGTAATCATATCTACTAGCATACATATTTGTTAGGCTAAATTATAATTTTGGTCCCTCTGTTTTGGGTTTTTCACGATTTTGGTTCTCCTATTTTCTTTTTAAACAGTTTTGGTCCTCCATCTAAATTTTGATGCAACTGTTTATGCACTATTCATGTACAGACATGTACTGTTCATGCACTGTTCATGGACAAAATTGGGATGGGGGACCAAAACTGTTTAAAAAGAAAATAGGGGGACCAAAATCGTGAAAAACCTAAAACAGGGGGACCAAAACTGTAATTTAGCCTATTTGTTACTATACTGTTTGATATGATTTATAATAAAAATTTTATTATAAATAATTAATATTTTATATTAAAATTTTACGAGTTTAGTGATAGGCGACTTCTTAAAAATTCTGTATAGCACCTCAATTACCATTTGTTTCATAACACTGCATAAAGATTATTCTAATTTTTCACTTTTTGAAAATGAAAAACATGATTCAAGATTTTTTACATTTTAAAATTTCTGGAATATAAACTTTCTAGAAAGAGTATTATCGGTCTTAGGCATGGAAAAGAAATCAGCTGTATCTGAATCCGGCCATATCCATTTTGAATTTAACGAAGAAAACTCAATTTAATTGGAGATAGGCGTGAGTGTGAAAAAAAATATGGTTTTTAATTATGGGAACGGGGCGAGGTGAGGGACAAATTTCATATTATTTTATTATAAAAGTTATGTTACGAAACAATGAGAGAATTAATAACACACGAAAAAATGAAGAAAATCAAAGAAATATCACAAGAAGTAAACAATAGTTGCGCACCTTCATTCATAGAAGTGTTATCCATTGCAAAATAGCCAAAAGTTGCAAGCTCCTAAGATCACAAGCGTGATCCCTAAATTCTTTCAAAATTGCAAAACAAAATAAACGTCTAATTTTACGAGTTTAGTCATTATGGTTCCATTTTTTGAAAAGTCTAAGGCAGATTTGTGTACTAAGGAGAGGGGAAAATGAAGGCTATCATTAGAGGATCATTCCTGATCAATGTAAGTCTTTATTTTTTCTTTTCTATTGTTTAAAAATCATGAATATTGATGGCCAGTTCTCTTAGTTATATAATTTTATTTGAATTTAATATTTTCTCTCGTCTATAGAATTAGAAGAATAGATTTATATGGCAACTAAGACCTAACATAGAGATTTACACATACGATTGATATGATTAAGGGGCTGTGATGATTTTTTGCATTGCGACATAAAGTTTTGAACTATAAAACTAGTTTTACGTGCTATAAAACCCTTATCAGTTGCGATTGAAGACTCCCCGTATCTAGGATGTTGCTTCAGAGAAATTTGGATCCTACAAGAGTTAGAGTATCATTAAAAATTGATTTTTTTTTCATAAATAACACTTGTATTAGAATAGAGTACTAGGGGTACTCAACCCTTACAAGAGAGTAGCAATATACCAACAGAATTCAAATACACAACAGAGGGTTTTTAAACCACTCATAGAGATTACACTTGATTCTATCCTTGGCTGCAATTGCGAGCCACCACCAAGAATACCAAATGATCGAATAAAATAATTCATCACTATCAAACACCGCATTGTTGAATATCATGTCGTTTCTTATCTTCCAAATGAACCACCAAATTGTCAACCAAATGGCTGCCACCCTTTTAGTTGGAATTCTGCCCGACAACATATTAACGGCCATCAGAAGCTGGCTGCAACAATCAGCCGCATAGAAATTGTCTATGTCCAGCCATTGAGCTATGTTTCTCCACAATCTTTGAATCATAGGACACCACATGAATAGATGGGGATTATCTTCCTTTTGCTGCTCACAGAAAATACATGTATCTTCATGGATATGCTGAATAATCCTTCGCTTTAGCAATTGATTCCTTGTCGGTAAGCTGTCCCTCAGCATTCTCCAACCAAACAGCTGGACTTTGGATGGAATCTGGGCCTCCCAAATGACCTTTAGCCCTTGTCCGAAGCCGTCTTCCAGCACTGCAACATCAAGTTCCTGCATAATAAGATTGTAACAAGACCACATAGTAAAGCACTTAGACGCATCAAAAGGCCATATGAGAACATCTTCAACATTGCGACTCAGATTTACATCCCTCAATAAAACTCGTAACTCTTCCAATTCGGTTGTTGCATCCGATCCAAGAACTTCTTCCGCTCTGATCACAGTCCAGAACCAAACATTACCTCGCCAATACCCCATATTTATCACCTTATCTTCTTTGAATAAAGTTTCTTGGTACAGACTTGGATAGAGTGTAGCCAAACTCACGTTCCCCATCCAACAAGAGGTCCAAAATCTGGCTACATTACCGTTACCAATCTTGACTTTACAGTTATGAACGATACTGCGATGTTTAGTGCACAGAGACATTAAATCCCTCCACCAAAAGGAGTCTTTAGCTCCAAAACCTCCTTCAACACAGTTCCACACCCTTGATCTAATATCTCCATATTTATGCTTCATGACACCAATCCAAATAGACTCATCCTCCACCAAAAACCTCCATATCCACTTAGATAATAATGCCATGTTGAATTTGCCTATGTTCTTAACGCCAAGTCCCCCTGTCTTGCATACAGACTCCCATTTAACCCAAGCCACGCCACACTTGTCCATGTCACCTTGCCACAAGAACTTTCTTTGTATTGCTTTAATTTCTTTTTCCACATTCACTGGTAGTTTGTAGAATGACAATTGATAACTCGGAATGTTGGACAACATACTATTTAAAAGCGTAACTCTACCCCCTATGGAGAGAATTTTACCTTTCCACCCTGCTAATTTCGCTTTCAATGAACGTATAAGCAGATTCCAAAAATTCAGAGATCTATGGTTACCTCCCACTATAAAACCAAGAAATTTAAACGGTAACTTTTCCATCTTGGAACCTATAAAAGAAGCTGCAGCCTGCATAAAGAGAGGGGTGCACCCTATAGTATATAACTTTGTCTTGGATAAATTGATTCTAAGACCAGATACCAATTCAAAACCCCTAAATAATGCCTTCATAGTCCACAAATTATCCCAAGATCCTTCTCCAAACAGAATCGTATCATCCGCAAACTGTAGTAAATTTTACTCCACCTCATTTGATAATTGAAAACCTTTATATGAGCCTCTCATCGATGCTTGCCTATCCATCCCCGCTAGGCCTTCCACCACAATTGTGAATAAGAAAGGGGATAGTGGATCTCCCTGTCTTAATCCTTTAGACACTTGAAAATCTTCGGTTGGGCTACCATTAACCAAAATAGCCAAAGAGCCTGTGAATACAATCGATTCCATCCACTTCATCCACCTTGTGCCAAATCCCATAGTTTTTAACATGAATCTCACGAAATTCCACTCCACACAATCGTATGCTTGAGCAAAATCCACTTTGCAAATTATACACTCCTTCTTTTCTCTCTTAGCATAATCGATAATTTCGTTTGTAACCAACACACCATCAAGGATTTGTCTTCCGGGTATAAATGTTGTTTGGTTGTAGGAGATCAGCTGGCCAATACACCTCCTTAATCTCTTTGCAAGGAGCTTCGATATTATTTTGTACAATCCAGAAATGAGACAAATGGGTCTGTATTCCTCCAGGCTTTGCTGGTTGTCGCTTTTTGGAATAAGGACCAAGAACGCCGCTGTCACCGCTTTTGGCATCTTGCCTCCTGTGTAAAACTCCTGTATGAACTTCACTACATCTGTCCCAACTATATCCCAACATTTTCTGAAAAATTCCATATTGAATCCATCCGGGCCGGGACTTTTATCTCCTTCCCCTTCAAAGACTGCCTCTTTAATTTCATCTTCAGTGAATTCAACTTCTAAGCCACCCGCCTCTTGGTTAGATAGTTGTTTAAACTCGACATTACACAGTACTGGTCTAGGCCCTTCGGTACACTTGAATTTTGCAGCCATATGTTCCTTCACTGCACATTTAACCTCAACAACTGATTCCACCAAAGCACCTGCCCTGTTCTTAACAGCAACTATGGAGTTCCTTCTATACCTGGCTCTCATCATGCTATGAAAAAATCTAGAATTATTATCTCCCTCCCTCAACCACCTATATCTTGATTTCTGTTTAAACAGAGCTTCCTTCAATTGAAGATTTCTCCAAATTGCTTCTTGGTTTTTCCGTCTTCTTCTATAAACCTCCACTGTTTCTTGATCATTATATTGCTCCAATTGATCTTCAAGTCTATTCATGACTTCCACCTACTCTTCAATCCTTAAATCTACCCACCCAAATACATTCTTGTTCCACCACCTAAGGCTGCTTCTCAACAATTTAAGCTTCTATGTTAGAACAAAGCTGCTTCTTCCTCTTACACCAAAAGAATTCCATTATTTCTTAACAAAGGATATGAAATCTTTGTGCTCAAACCAGCTCCGATTAACCTTAAAAGCTTTAGGTCCCCAGTCTAACCTACTTGCTTTCAACCACACCAGTTTATGGTCAGAAATGTCTCTGTTTCCCACTACTTGCGCCACCACACCCCATTTGTGAATCAATTCTTCGCTCAGCAGAATACGATCCAATCTACTACCCGCCTTTCCATTAGGTTTGATCCAAGTGAACATATTACCTAGAGCCTGGACATCAACTAATTCCAGCTTGTCTAAAAACTCCCCAAACTCCACCATTTCAGTACCTCTCTTAGAGTTCTCCTTTCCCCGCCTCTCCTCTTTATTTTTTACGGAATTGAAGTCTCCCGCTATCACCCATTCTCCTTTTTCTAATTTCTGTTTCCATTCTAAAATATCTCTCCATAGATTTCTTTTATCTACCAGTATACACGGGGAATAAATATTGATAAGATACAGAACCTGACCTCTAACTAAAGATTTGATTCCCAGAAATCCTTGGCTTGAAAAAGAGAACACCGGTTGAATGACCTCCTTCCTCCATACTGTGAGAATTCCCCCTGATCTTCCTTCAGAATTTCTCACCGACCATTCGTGCTCCTTCGAACCCCATAATCCATAAACTACGTCTTCCGTCATCATTGGCACTTTTGTTTCTTGAATGAACATCACATCTGGATTGATCTTTCTGATGATTTGAGCAGTTCTTCTCTTTTTCAACGAACTGCCACCCCCCTAATGTTAAAAGTTCCGATAATCATGGCAAACCATAATTAAGCTCCTTCTTGCCATATTCCCGACGGCATTCCCTACCCTCCAGATCTCGGATTAAGCCCTCAAACACTTCATCATCTTCTTCCCCCTCAATTCCCAACTCCTTAATAGACTTCCAAACTTTTTTTTGGGACACTCTCTATAGCTTTCCATATCCTATTATTACCTCTCTTCATACCCTCATCGGATATAGAATCCCCCGAAACAGACAAAATTGTAGACCTCCTATGTGCGTCACCGCCATTCGTCCCAGCATCAAGGATATGAGGATGATCATTGCCGTGTGAATCAATATCCAAATTAGGTTTAATTTGGGACTGCAACAAAGCGGTGAAATAAGATGGTGCGTACGGAATCTTAATAGACTCATAAATCTCCACTATATCTTTTTTTCTATTTTGTCTGTTACCAAGAATTGGGCCTCTAAAGCCCAAGTTGGAGCAACTAATAGGGTCAGAATCCTCCACACCTTGGCCCACCAACATTGGGCAAAAAAACTCAGATTCTTCATACCCTGGCCCACCATCACCACAAACCACATCACCCCCTATCGTTGACTTAGGGTTCGCCCGTACTCCATCCACATCAACATTAATTGTTGACATCCCCTGAACGCAAAAGTCTACTTTTTCTGCTCCCCTACTCTTGGAATTCCCACAATCTTCCAGACAGTCTGCTTTTTCAACACTTTCCGCCACCTTTGTACATCCTACGCCCCCAATATCACTCTGCTCTGTACTTCCCACAGAATGATTCGATTGGTCATGTTTCGGCTCCTCCATCCCAAATGTATCATCTTCATCATTACTCCCCATAGAGTCACCGGAGCTCCACGCGCCACTACCATCATCATCGTCTTCCTCTGATAACTTTTCTGAATCCTCTTCTGACATATCTTCTTGTGGTACGACAATGCGTTTAGGACCATGCATATCTTCCACGATTTTGATCCCATATACATGGTCGTTTACTTCCAGATTGAACGACTCGTTTAAAACCATAGATGATTTCGTTCGAATTAAGAACCGGAAATTGAATTGATTCCTACAAGAGTTAGAGTATTCTTTACCTAATTGAATTTGGATCTCCGGCCCAAATAATGGAGACAACCTTCATGGCTAGTTTTTATTTTTCTTTGTAATATCAAGGTAGACTATGAAACAAGATTCAACATCTCGTTCAAGCAATCTAAAAGCAGAATGGAATCCATAATAACAATTTCCTTCAACATCAATGAAAATTTCAAAATTATTGATACATAAACAGAGACAATTTATCTTGGTTTGAGAATTTGTGTTGCACTTAAAAAGGTTTAACTTACTTATTAGTATGATGTGCACCTTTCTACTTGGATGTGATGACTTCATCTATAAAACTAGTGTATATGAATGCAAATAGTCAACAAACCTAAAGAAAAATTATGAACCCTTAGTGGAACATTCAAAATTATTATCCTAAATTAAACTACCCCTATTTGGTGCACCTTTGGTTCTAACCTTATAATTTAAGTGGACACATTGAAGTTGCTTACGGAAAAGCAAACTGGAGAAATTATTCTTTCATGTACATGTACCTTCATACTATAGTCAGTCAGCAGTGTTGAATCAGAATGTAGTGCATAAATATGTGTTAAAGTTATTGAACAAATTGATGAAATTGATCTAATTTGCTTAGTTACTAATATATTTCAAATTCTTGAATCTAAAGCTATAAATGTAAAATATTTACAAGTTTGAGTTATAGATGTTAAATGTCTATGTTTTGAAATTTATACGTTCTGAGGATTTTGTTTACGTTGATAATGGTTTATTTGGGCTGAAATCTAGCATTTTTCTTTCACAATGTTGTGATTTTACTTTATTAGTGGATGGTTTTTTTAGTGTTTTTTTTTTTTAAAAAAAAATTCTAGTTGTTTTCAACTGTTGTTTTTTAACGACTTCAATTTAGTACCTCTCTTGTTTGTGTCGTTCGATGTATATAGTGAGTAATATAAATTATTGATCAATAAATAAACAATACACTATTTGTCTGAGTTCACACTTCATTCTTTCACATATATAAAAAAAGTTTAAATAGAAAGGCATATGAATACACTATTTGTTTAATTTATATTTCCTCCGTCCTAAAATATAAGAGAAAATGTATTTTTTTTATTTCAAAAGAGAAAAAAAATCATCTTTCATATTTTTAAGATAAAATTAAATGCAAATTATATTTGGTTTACATTCTTTCTCATCTTTTTCTATAACTAACAACCAATCAGATTTATTTTTACATCTTTCTAAAAAATTTATTTCATTAAACTCATAAGTTAAATGATTATGTTTATATTTTTCTTAATAAGTGTATTTTTTGTTTTTTTTCTCTTATATTTTAGAACGGAGGAAATATAAATTAAACAATAAAAAAGAATAATTCTTTCACATATATATAAAAAAAATAGAAAAGCATATGGATATATAAATTAAACAATAAAAAATATAGAGATTACAAGATACAACAAAAAATACAAGCAGTGTTGAGAAAACAACAAAAATCGACAAAAACTAAAGTCGAAGGAAAAGAGAAATAACAACCGGTAATACCAACTCAAAACTAAAACAAACCCACTCGAGAACCAAAGCATCACACCATTAGAAAGCAAAAGCTGAAAGAAGGAAAATTCGATAATTTGCAAGAAACAAAAGAGGTCAGATAGCCACCTACTATGCTTCTAAATTCAAAGGCACCCGAGCAGGGTCATCTTTGAGGGTGTGCAAGACGGCCTACAATACAAGACCTCACACTTTTTCATGTTTAAGCTATGACAAAAAGGGCCTCCGCTTACATATCTCACTTATTTCACTGCTAATTTATGCTTAAATAGGGCCCCTTAAAAAAATTCATGATTCAATTGAAGAGAACTTCAACTTCTTACACATGGCTTCTCAAAAGTGTTAGACGACTTTGCACTCGAGTGTATCATACTATTGGTCAAACAAGGAATAAACCGGGTCCTTTGAATGAACCCACTTTCAAATTAAAATGATTGTCAAATTTATTAAGTGATTGGCCAATAAAATCTCCTAACAAAAAATTATTTTGTCACGCAATATCCAAATAATCTAAATCACTAAATGTCTGAACAAAAGCATATATGTCTAAGACATTTTATCGTGACCTAACTCATGAGAAACCTCTACGACCTCTAGGATTCAATGAGGAAGAGGTAAAAACATTTCTGACCACCTAAGCACCTTATGCCAAATCAAGGAGACAACCTCGCATTGAACAAACAAATGATCTACATATTCAACATGCCATAAGCGAACCGCAGACCCAACTCGATTATAAGCAAACATAGTATCACGCCTAGCAAGATTTTGTTTAGTCGGTAGTCTATCTTGAAGCAACTATCAAGAAAAAAATCATCACTTTATTAAATAGATAATAATTTTTAGAATTAATCTTATTCATTAAATAATAATAAATATATAGTAATCATAAATATATATGAAAAATTGGTTTGGAATGAAATTGCTTCGTGGGTGGGATTTCCGGATTGGATGGAAGAAGAATGTGCTTCTTTTTTTGTGAATTGGCATTCTTTGAGCCGTGGTAAAAAGGTTAAAAGCGGCAAATTGGGGGTGCTTTGGTTAGCCACATCTTGGATTATTTGGTTAACTATGAATGCTTTTTGTTTTAGGGAGGAAGTGTGGAATATAAATAATATGGTTTGGAGCATCAAGTTTTTGGTTTGGAGGTGGTCTTCTTATGGCAATATTACTCATTCCAATTGTTGTTTTTACGATTTTTACAAAGATCCTTTGTATTTTATGTCGTAATTGTAATTGGTTGTAATATTGTCCTTAGCAGGCTTTGTGCCGTGTATTTTGTACATGGGTTGGGGAACCCTTTGTTCTCCTTTCTAATATATCTCTTGCTTTCAAAAAAAAAAAATAGACAAAATAATTTGAACAAATATTAGTTGTATAAATTGAAAAATAAAAATAGTATTAATTTTAGTTTTTTTAACAGATATACAAATATACATAATAAATTATAAATATTAAAAAATATTTTTTTTTTATTCTCTATTCATGAAAGAGGAGTTGAATTTCATTATTTAATAATGACTATGCTTTATAGGTGTCCTTGATGTTTTTTTCTCAAATAATATAATATATATGGTGAAAAGTGACTAGATACTTAATCAGAAAAAAATGTGACTAGATACATTTATAGAGACGGTCCTTATAAACTAAATTTTAAATTAAAACAGATATTATATTAAAATTAAAATAAATCTTTTCATGTTATACTATTTTAAAATATTTAAAAAATACTGAATAATTGTGATGAATTTATTAATTTTTAATTACACAATGAAACATATGCACCATGAATAAATTATACAATAATCACAGAGAACCGTATTATAATAAACACAATCATGATCTAAAAAGATTTTCGTTGAGCTAGCAAATTAGATAAATGTCAACTAATAAGTTGGTGAAATCGGTGATAAATATTCCAAATTGAAAAGAAGAAAATAATTATTCAACCTAGTTGAAGATTTAATTAACTTTTGATGAAGGCTTTGAGCTATAAAGTTTTCTAGAAAAACAAGCCCTAGATTTTAGAAGAACTATTACAATACTATGCCGTTTATGGTTCTTTTAATGTCTCAAAAAATACAAATTATTTTTTAACTGTTACATCGTTTTCAATATCTTTTGCTTATTTTTTTAAATATTTACACAGGAAATTAACACCGCAACCTCGTCAGGAAAAGGCAAAATTAAGATTGCATTTAGTCATCACCTACTCCATTAAATTATTATTTGTGGAAAATATTGATTATAACGTAAATCTGTGTGTTCTTGTCTGCTTCACATGCATGCAAATGGACAGTACAATACATGTCACACAATATCTTATATTAATTTATTACTATTAGTATATTACTATATATTAAAGGTCAATTAACCAACATGACATGTTTTAGTTTTATGTGTTTTTTTCTTTTCTAATAAGGAAAAAACCAACATGCTTTGCTTTTTTTCCGCTAGCTAGAAATTTTTTTATTAATCAGTTTAAAAGTAATTAAAAGTAGAGTACAAGTGGTACTCATTATACATTTATAGTCAGAGTCAATGAACCGACATGCGTTTGTGCTGAGGTCGAAAGCTAAGAGTATTATGTATACAATATTTTTGGTACAAAAGATGAGATCAAGATGAAGACTTTAAGATTTTGACTATATTAAAAGTACATTATGGAAAATAATAACAAAACTATAATTATTCAGCCTTTTACCAGAAAAATTATTTTACTTTTTGATATAATACCAATATCAGGCCCTGTAAAAGAAGGTGAGAAATTAGGAATGAGTGTTAATGACTCACAAAATTGCAATAGAGCAACCTACTTAGAATAGAGAAATTAAACGATGGTCTCCTCTCAATAGAGCAACCTACTTTGAATAAAAAAATTAAAAATTTATTATTCGGCCTTTTGACGGATTAATTTAAGAGATCAATGCCATCGTTCATATGTAGGAAGCTCATTTAAAATTAGGGCAAAATTTAATTTAGATTCCAATATCACTAATCTGCTCCAAGCCTTCATGTGTAGCAATCAACCCCTTAATCCTATTGATTCCTTGAGCGGAGAATTATTTGAAGATTTGAGAAGAACTTTGCCTTGTCCATAGCCTTCCACACAGTCACTACCAAGGCAATCTAGAGAGAAGAACCTCCTTCTTTTCACTGGAATTTGTCAGCACCAATGAAAACACCTCAATATTGCAAAAATCTGTAAATCTTTACCCAATATTCAAGAACGATTAGTTTCAAGATATCGTCTCTCTCAATCAATCATAGATCTCCCATTATCAAGATCTGGAATCAAAACAAAGGTTGAAGAAAAAATACAGATGCAAGGGTTTTGAACTTTTCAAAAGTGAGAGGAAGTTCATTTCACATAAAATCAAAAAATGATTATGAGATTCATTACTTGAAACATTTTGACAAAAGGGTTTCATATAGGCTTGAGATTAAGCACAAAAATGAGTGGTAAAAGTTGGTTAGATTCAAATCAAGAATAACACATGGTTAGAGTCAAATGAGCATGTAAAGTGGAATAAAAAGAAACCAAAATTTTGACTCATTTCACGCTTGATTTTAATCAAGGATAAATTTTGTTTCAAATCAAATACCCCTTGGTTAGAATCATGTACAAATTCTAATTTGCATCAACAGCAATAGGCCCTAATGGAAATGCTAAAATATGGTCTGATTCGAATCAGGTGTAAAGTCGGATCAGACTCAAATCAAGAAAAGGTGACCAGGAGGAGCTTAATTCAAATCAAGTGTAAACTCTAATTCGAATTAAATTGTTAAAAAATCCCTGGTTTGCCTCGTTTCAATATGATTTGAATCAGAATATGTGCTTGATCTGATTGATTCGAACCAAACACTCAAAATCTCAATTTTTCATGGTTTTAAAAGTACTTAAAGATTTTTATTTGCACCTAACTTGAATAAAAAACACTTATAGTTTTGATTCCAATTATTCATGCAATTGACTAAAAGTATCATGATCAAGTTCAAATATGACCATTGGTTTAAGCATGCTAAAACGAATAATTAATTGATTTCAACCTTGATTCAAATATGTGCAATCATGGGGGGACTCAATAAACCATAATAAACAAAAGCGATAAGACAAGCAACAAAATAACTATATTAGGGGTGCTCCCCTACGTGTGTTAGGGACATGCAACAATCTCCCCTAGCGAAATGCAGCTTCACCACACTCTTAAGATCCAGGCCTTCACCAACAGTCCAATCTTTAGGGATACGATAAGCTGAATCCCGATGAAGCCCGGTTTAAAAATTAATGTCTCATTCATTAAAGATAAAGCATAAACATAAAGCATGAAGCATAGCTATATTTAGAGTACCTCCAATGGGGCAAATCATTTGAAAATTTTTTTGTAGTTGTTGTAAAATTGAAAGGGTCAACCACAAAAAAAATTAATGTGTGGAGACAAAGAACAATGACAACCAAGATAAATATCCTTCAAAAAAAAATTATGCAATAAGTCAACAATTTAACTTGGCAAACGAAGATAAAATAATAACAAGAAACACAAAATCTTGTTTATCCAGTTCGATCAAACGGTCTACTCTGAAGAAGATACCATCTCTCTAATTCATTATACTTTTTATGTTGTTACAAAATATTACAAATGAGTTACAACAAACCCTATTTTTTATCCAAATGTTTCTCAATCTCTCCAACTCTCTATATATGAATCAGACAAACCCAATGATCCGTATTTATTGTCGCTCCACCTCTAAGCTGGTTTCGTATTTATGCAATATCAAAACATGTTTCTTTTCTCTTTATCGCTTAAGGTTTTAAGACATACTTCAACAATCTCCACCTTGACTTGAAACCATGGTGATTCCAATATCCTCATAAGCCACATTGTTGGTCTTTGCTAATTCAACTTCTATTAAGATCTTTTATCAAGTTTAAACCTTGCTTGATCTTGATCTTGCCACCAACTTTCAACCATTTTTTTCTTCTTTAATAGTCTGACAAGCCAACAAATATGATTCTTCAACCATCTTTGACTCCATCTGCTTTCAAATACCTCCTTAGAGATCTCATTTTTCAGTTTTGCAACCCTTTAGTCACATTCAAAGCATACCATCCAAAACCTACATGATCTTCCCTTTGAGATGGTACAATATCGCTCCTTAAATTTTCACAAGACAAATGATAATTAGAGGCCTCTATAGTTGTTCCATCACTATTACTAGTATCCATACTAGGAGCCTCTATCTCGAATTGACCCCCAAATTTTTCAATTGTTTGATTTTGGTTCTCATGTTTCAATTTCTTGATTTTGGTCCCCAAGTTTTGTAATTGCTTGATTTTGGCCCCTCAATTTCCAATTGCTTGATTTTGACCCTTCAAGTTTGTCTCCTTTGGCAAAATTAAGCAATTACAAAACTTAGGGGACCAAAATCAAGCAATTAAAACATGGGGGACCAAAATCAAGCAATTAAGAAATTTGAGGAGCCAAAACTGCATTTAAGCCTTTAAAATAAACAAACCATTAAAAAAATAATTATATTAGTATTGTCATCTTTAAAAAAATTTGAAACCATATATTACTATTAAAATAAACAAAGGTAGCAGAAAACACAAAAAATAGCTGAGAGCAATAGAAATACCTAAGAGAAACAAGTCTGGTTGAAATTCAAGGCAAAAAACAAAACGAAAAGCAAACCAATAATTCCACAAGACATGAAAACACAAGTAAGATTAACCAACTATCCAAACTATTTGAAGACCTCGGACACAAGAGGCCATGGAAGATATCTAGTGAATAATCGTCAAAAATTATGAGTATTCATTCAGAAAGCTAAGGATGAAACTTTTGAAAATTTTAAAAGTTGGAAGCCTATGGCCGAAATCCAAACTGGCAGGAAAGTCAAGAAGTTAAGGACTAATAATGGTCTTGAATTTTTTAATGAAGCTTTCGACGGCTATTGTGTTGTGTCTGGTATTGCGAGACACAAAACTACTATAGATACTCCCTAGCAAAATGGTTTACCTGAAAGGTTCAATCAAACCATTCTGAAAAGAGTGAGGTGCATGTTGGTTAGTGCAGGGTCAAAGAAGATTTTTTGATCTGAGCAATTATGACTGCATCTTACTTGATAAATAGGCATCTCTTGACTGCTTTGGGAATGAAGACACCTAAAGAAGTTTGGTCAGGCCATCCACCAGACCTCGACAAACTTTAGATTATTTGACTATGTAGCATATGCTCACATTAGACAAGACAAGGTCAAACCTAGATCTCTGAGATGTATGTTCCTTGGATACCCTAAAGGAGTCAAAGCTTAAAGGCTGTGGTGCCTAGAGCCAGGTCATAGGAAGTGTATCACAAGTTGAGATGAAATTTTCAATGAAGCTGAGATGGCTTTCAAGAAAATTAATGACGTTGATCGAAGTACGAAAATTTATAAAGAGGAGTTGGAACAAAGGAGTTTCCTATTGAGGTGGAGCATGTTGTTGCTAAAATGAAAACCCATATGAATTCGAAGAAGAAGCACAAGGTGCTGAAATGAATGAGGAGGTTGATAATGAGTATATGTTAGCAAGACACAGAACTAGGAGAATCATCAAACCACCTCAGAGACTTGGAAATGCAGATCTCATAGCTTATGCCTTAATCTTTGCAAGTGAGGTTCTAGATGAAGAACCTATAGAATATAAGGAAGTTATGAGGATTCGAGACAAGACTGAATGACTTAGAGCCATGGATGGTGAGATGAAATCTCTTAATGATAACAACACTTGGGGGCTGATTAAGAGACTCACAGAGGCCAAATTAGTCAGTTGTAACTGGATCTTCAATATGAAGGAAGGAATCGAATGAGTGATGTCGAAGAGATACAAGGAAATATTGGTCGCTAGGGAGTTCACTCAGAAAGAATGAGTCAACTCCAATAATGTGTTATCTCCTGTTGTGAAACACGGGTCCATTTGAATGTTGGTTGCTATGGTGGCAAAGTTTGACCTAGAAATGGAACAGAAGGATGTGAATACTACTTTCTTATATGGTGATCTAGATGAAACAATCTTCATGAAGAAACCTGGAGGATATGATGAAAGGGAAAGGGGGATTATGTGTGCAAACTGAATAGGTCATTATATGGCCTGAAGCAATTTCCTAGGCAATGGAATATGAGGTTTGATAGGTTCATGGAACACAAAGGTTTCACTAGAAGTCAGTTCGACCATTGTGTTTACTTTAGATTTCAACTTGGAAGTTCACTTGTGATTTTGTTGCTTTATGTGGATGATATCCCCATAGCCACCGACAGTGTCGAAGAAGTATTTAGGGTAAACGCATAAATCGAAGGAGTTCAAGATGGAGGATCTTGGTACTGCCACCAGAATCCTTGGGATTGACAACTAAAAAGATAAAAATAGTCGAGATTATGCTTATCTCAAGAGACATACCTACGGAAGATTCTCGACATGTTTGGTATGTCGAATTCAAAGCCTGTTATGACTCCAACAAATTTTCAATTCAAGCTAAGTATAACTCAGTGTCCAAGTAATGAGGTCGAAAGAGTATATATGAATAGCATACCATTTGCTAACATAGTAGGTTCTTTGATGTATGCTATGGTCTGTACTATGCCAGACATAGCATATGCAGTGAGCCTTGTAAGCAGGTATATGGACAACCCTAGAAAGGCGCACTGGAAATCATTTAAATGGATTCTAATGTACATGAGCAGAGTCGTGATTTATGTTGGAGCTTGTGGTGATAGCAAAGTAGAAATCGAAGAATTTGTCGACTCTGATTATGCAGGTTGTATGGATTCCAAAAAATCTATTTATGAATATGTGTTCACTATGTTTGGTAAAACAACCAATTGGAAAACAACACTTCAGAAGGTTGTTGCCTTATCAACCACTGAAGCATAATATATTTCCTTTTACTAAAACTGTGAAAGAAGTATTGTGGCTTGAAAGTTTTTCTAAGGAGCTGAAACTTAAAGGTCAAGCAATCACTTTTAAATGTGACTTCCAAAGTGCAATACACATGTCGAAGAATCCAGTCTATCGTGAGCGAACCAAGCACATTGATGTGAGGCTGCATTTTGTGAGAGAGATAATCGAGCATGAAGAAGTCCAAGTGGGTTTCGATTGATGAAATGATGTTGATATGATAACCAAGACATTGACAAGTTGCAATTTTTTTCACTGTATGCAGCTGATAATAATGACAACAAGTTAGTTTCGTGATTCGGAGTCTGTTCCAAGGTGGAAATTTATAGCTTATGGGTTATAAGCTAGTGTTGTAGCAAACTCTGTGGAAGTCGAAAAGCTAGTGTAAGTGTCGAAATATGCTAAGTTGTTATTATGTTGAATTGGTCCAGTATGTTAGCTCAATTGTTTATTATATTAGTTGAAAGATATGGTTTAATTTTCTTATAAATAGCATATTAGTCCTCGCTTATCTATAATACTGATTAGAGGAGAAAGTGGTGTGGTTGAGATTCAATTGTAAACATTGTTCCATAATGTGTAATTGAATCAAGAATCCAAGGTTTTATACCACTTTGAATCATCTTTATCTTATCTCTTCTCTCTTTTCTCACTTTGAAGTTTTCTTGCTGATAAAGAAAAATCGATCATACTCTATTTTCTGGGCATCATTTTCACAGCAAATGTGTTATTTCCTAATCTTTTTTAGTCTATTCATGACAATAGGCCCATTGTTTCTATTTAGGAGTCCTGGCAAAATCGCTCTTGGAGATGGAATTTGGGAATTAAGTCTTCACAACTTTTGGATGCATTCGGGCATGAATGGGAAGCTCTTCTTATCATTCTCCTTAACGTGTATCCAAATCCTAATTCATCATATTATTTCACTTAGTGGCGTGTTGCTGGGGTTTTTTGGTTAAATCGGCTTACCGGCTTTTATCTCTTTAGCAGGTTCACATATGGATACTCTCTTGTCACGTGCTCTGATGATTATTTTGAATTCAAGTGTGCCTAGCAACATTCAAGTTTTTGCTTGGAGGCTCCTCTTGAATAGGCTACCAACTAGGGATGAGCTTGCTAAGTGAGGGGTTCTTAGAGGACCTCGCAACCTTGTATGTCCCCTTTGTTTAGGTCCTGAAGAATATCATTTCCTTGTTTTTCTCTTATGTTCCGTCACATCCCGTGTTTGGTAGTTTATTCTGGATTAGATCAAGATCTTTGGGATACCCCCTTTTGTTTTGCCTTTAGACCATTTATTGAAACTTGAAAACTTCTTCAAAGGAAGAATCAAGAAGATATTTAGTCTGTTGTGTTGGTTTTCTATGACTTATTGTGTTTGGTTCACTATAAATAATATCTTTTTTGAAGGAGGGTCTTTTAGATGAGAAGGAAATTATAAATTCTTAAATCTATTTCATCGGAGTGGTATGGGACTAGATCCAAAGGACCTTTTGAATCTAGTAAAAATGATTGGTTTATTAGGGTCCATTTGTTTTGCCTTTTTTCAAAAATGATTTTTATAGTGTTACATAATTTTGTGGGAAAAAATTACAAAGAAACCTTTTATAAAAGCTTCAAATGAAATTTTTTATTTGAATAGTTATTCTTAAAATGTGATTTTAGGTATTTCATCTATTTATTAGAAAAAATTGGATATCAAAATTTTAAAAAATCACTTAATTTTGAAGTTATTTCAAATAGATTTTCATAAAAATCATTTTTGAAATACAACTTTTCGAAAAAAATAGCGATTTTGACTAAGTTTTGGTCTTCATTAATGTATAAGGAAAAAACGAATATGAAAAAACTTGTAATATTTTAAAAAATGATTTTGAAAATTTTATTTTCAAAAATATAAAGAAAAAATTCATTTTTTTAAAGCTAAAACAAACAAGTCCTTAATCTGTTAGATTGTATCCGCTTAATTTAGTTGGTGAAGGCTTTTTTTTTGGTTTTTTCTTTACCCACCTCCCTATGGGGGTCACCCCCAGCAAAAACCCCACTTTACCCCTGCTTCGGAAATGCATTTCCGAAATTTTTTTTTTCTAAATTTTCCCACACTTCGGAAGTGCATTTCCGAAAAAATTCCAAAAATTGGGATTTTGATTAATTCGGAGATGCATCTCCGAAAAAACAAAAAAAAAAATCTAAAAATGCCAAAAATTAATTTTAGGATATTAATTAATTCATATATCATAAATTTGATATAATTTATGAGTAATGAATAATAATAATTATATATTTTCATATAATTTATGAGTTATGAATAATAATTATTATATATTTCTATTCTAATTCATATTTTAAAATTTAAAATAATTTTAATTAAAAAAACTAAAATAATTTCACTTACAAAATGAGTTATAATTTTTTATTTATATATTTATATATTTATAATAATTATAATGTATTTACAAAAAAAATTAAAAAAATGAGTGTTTTAATTTATATATTTATATAATAATTATAATAATTATAATATATTTATAAAAATTATTATATATTATATATTTATATATTTATACAATAATTATTATATATTAATTATAAATATATTTATATATTTATATAATAATTATAAAAATTAAAAAAATGAGTGTTTTAATTTATAATAATTATTATATATTTATATATTATATATTTATATATTTCACTTACAAAATTAATAATTATTATTATATATTTATATATTTCTATTCTGATTCATAATTGAAAATAAGTTATAATTTTTTATTTAGTTTAAAAAAATTAAAAAAAAAATTGTGTAAATTTTATTTAATGAATAAGTTTTATATTTAATTCTATATAGTTCAAAATTTACTTATGGAATTAAAATGTTTTTGATTTATATAAGTTAAAAATAATTTTGAACTTTAAAATTGTTTAGGAAATTTTGATTCACCTTGATTTTATTGATTCACCTTCATTTTATTGATTCACCTTGATTTTATACCTATTAATTATATTGATTCACCTTGATTTTAATTTTTTAATAATTATTGAATTCTTTCGGAAGTGTATATCCGAAACATGGTCTTGGAATATTTCGGAAATGCATCTCCGAAAACACATTTTTTTCGTGTTTTCGGAAGTGCATTTCCGAAATAAGACAAATTTTGGAAAAAAAAAACGTTTCAAAAATGCATTTCCGAAATGAGAATATTTTAGTTTTTCACCAGAGGTGACCAAGAAAAGAGAGAGGTAGGGAAAAAAATTTCTTTTTTTTTTAATTTCTTCTTTCTTTCTTAGAGTGGAATATCCTTTGTGTTCGTTTTAATGAATCTCTCTTGCTTATAAAAAAATAAGGATTTTTTTTTTCAATGTAATTTTGATATTCTATAATTTAATGAACGAATTATTTTTCAAATAAGATTTATATGTAAAACAGCTGTAATTTTTTTGAAAGAATCAACTAAACTATTTATCAGCACAAAGTCTACGCAAATAGGAAGAAATAAAATGTCATCAACAACAAAAATCAAAAGCTTACAAGTTACAAACACTAAAATCTAAAATCATAATAAAATAACTAAAAGATCTCTAACAAATTGCACCACAAGCAGGGCCGGCCCAACACATCTTGAGGCCTGAGGCGAAATTTAAAAGTAAATATTTTTAGTATAGTAAAAAATTAAAAATTAATATAATTTAGATGTTTTAAGGTGTAAAATATTAAATTATTATAATTAATTTTATTTAATATTTTATTTTAATTAATAATACAATTAACTCATTTAAACATTCTTCTCATTGTTTAATAAATAAAACATAATTGAAAAACAATTTCACGATTATAAAAGAAAATATTTAAATATAAAGTTTAAAAAAATTATTATTAATTTTTAAAATAATAAATTGAAAAATATACATCATAGATGTTTGTTATTATTATATCTTTCAAATAGGTGTTGTTATTATTTAATTAATATATATAATAATTTAAAAAGTTATTTTTTTAAAAAATCAATTAAATAGAATTACATATATATGGAATAAAAATGTGAGGCCCTAGGCGGTAGCCTTGATGGCCTACCCCTAGGGCCGGCCCTGACCACAAGTAAGATCACCGACAGATGCATGAGTTTACCTTCGTATTTTAGACACAAGTTAATTATTAGTCTTTTTAATATAATTAAAAGCTAAGCAAAAGTCTTCATTGGCCTTTTTTGTTAATTGATTTTTTTTTAATGCAAACAAGTAGTTATTTGTAAATAGTGTACGGTAGTCTCTCACAATAATTAGTAACTATGTATATTAATTTTTTAGGGTTTCCCTATAAATTACACAACTTTAAGGTGGCGGCGATATATATTCAAAATTTGAAATCACGTACAAACATGAAATGTTTTTTAAAAAAATAAAATAGATCTCTCTATCCATAAAAATGACACGGTAGGTGTAGGGTTTTTTCTATATAGACTATAGAGATTAAAAAATGTAAATAAATAAAAAAATTGTTTCTACCCCGATTGTTTCTGTTAGTATTGATTGCAAATTGACTGTAAACTATTTTCATATATGCGTAGTTTATTATGGGTGAGAATGGGAGATGAATTAGTTGAGTTAAATAGATGTATCATGTAATGCATCCAATGTACAATACACCTTATAATATTAGACTAATTCAAGAAGATCAATTATATTGTCCATTAATTAAGAAGACCAATTCCATTGTCCACTAGCGGATTCTATTTAAAACCATAGTATAATTCTGTATGGACTAAGCTAACACAAAAATTATTAGCACTTAGTAGGATTCAAATTCAAAATTTTGAGAGGAACATACTCTCAAAATCCAAGCCTCCACCACTAAACCAATCCTTGAGGATTTGTAGTCTACATGAGTTAAATCCTTAATACTCATAATCATAATACATTTTTTTCTCAAACCCTCCCAAAATATCTTACATTCTTATTCAAGATTTTCGCTTGCAAAACCCAATTCTAATGTTTTGGTTTCATGTGCAACCTTTACTTTGCTTGATTATATTTGTAATCTTCAACTTCTAATTGTTATGTTGGTGTATCTTTTAAGTATATCTTTGTAATTTGTATATAGGTGATTATTTTTATATTTAATTCCCTCTTATTTTATCTTTGTCATTTAAAAAAGTTTAGAACACAGTGATATTTCATACTACACAATAAGTCTTATCTTACTAAAGAAGATCGATTAGATATATCAGTTTTTAACATAATATTTTAGTCCAAATCGTTAATCTCGAGTCTTATCTTACTATATTTCATACTACACAACAAGTCTTATCTTACTATGTTTCTATTCAAATCGTTAATCTCGATATCTTTCTTAATTATTTCTCTTATAATTTTTCTAGGTCTTCCTTTATTTTTAGTTGTTTGATTTCCCTTCATCTGATATATTTTTCTTACCACGAAATCTATAGATTTTTTCTCAGCATATTCAAACCACCTAAATCTATTTTCTACCATCATTTTTTATTATAAGTACTACCACAATACTCTATTAAATATTACTCATTTCTAATCTTACCATAAATAGTTTTATAATACATATTAGAAACTTAAAAATGTATTCTTTTGAGAATAGTTCAATATTAGAAACTTAGAATCAATACATACTTCCTTACATATCCAAAATTGTAATAGTTAAGTAGCAATCTTATATTTTCTTTAGGGAAATAAGATTAAAAATATAAAGGTGGTGCCAACATTTCAACGGTCCTAGCTACTATTTTTGAATTATTCTGTTCTAAGCCTGCACCTTGGATCAAATCCAAATTCAAGCTCTAAAACACTTGGGTCGTAACCTTTCCAAGATGCTTAGGGTCGTTACTCCAAATGTCAATATGAATAATACTAAAATGTGAATGGGTGCAAGTTAGTAAACTATATAAGAACTTACTAATTTAGTACTTGTAGATTAATTTACTAACATATACGAACTAAAAATTGAAGGGTTTAAATTTGCAAACCCATGTATAAAGCTTACAATTGCATGATCTGTTTAATAAAATATGGTTACATAAATACACAGATATAGTTAGCAGAGAACAAATGTATGTAGCGCAACCCCAAACAAGTAAGGTATCTTAATCATTACATTACTCTAAGTTTATAAAAGATGAATTTAAAAATGATTACTTCAAAATTTAAGTAGTCTCCTCCCCTTTTTTTCCGGATCTAGATTAGGTAGATGTAATTGTATTATTATGTTTATAAAATCTCTGTCTTATATGCCCAAAGACATGTACATTTATAAAGAAAGTGGAGAAAAGATATCGTCCCATATTTTATACATGCTTATAATAATTCATCATTATCCAATCATAGAGTTATATTTTTTTTTAGCAAGTGCAGAGTAATCGGAAGTCTCAACAAGAAACTATTTTCAAGAGAAGAAAACAATTTCTCTGTAATCACTCTCTTACTAAAAAAAATATCATTACGAAATTTTCAAATAAATCACATAACTGAATGTTAAATCAAAGCTAAATCTAACTTAATCCTAGGCCTCTCAAGAGTCCTAAAGACAACAAGCAGAAAAACTAACTCCTAGAAAACATCATTAACTCTTATTCTAACCACTTAGGAGTACTATATCAAACTTAAAAACTATAGTCGCACATGACAAATAAATGACAATCTGACTCAACGGAGCCTTCATAAAACATAAATGAGGTGTTACCTGGGTCAACAACAACCTTTGTTGTTGAGCCTCTACCTAAAGAAATTCTGACAAGTAGAGACCCTAACATGTAGTAACTGTCAAGACTGATAATTTTATCATATGAGAAAAAGAAAAAAGTTACAAAAATATATAATTGCATATATAAACAAAATGACAATCAGTCCATTAAGGTAGGTAACAAGTATAATAGTGACAGACTATACCAAGTAATTTGTTGAGGTAAACTAGTGACCCCTATAACTTGAGGTCTAAATTAGAAGCTCCCCCTTTTTTTAATTCATTTTATAAAAATATTTAAGTTAATTTTTATTGATATTCTATATCTTATTAGCACATATTTGTCATTTTTAACTAGTCTAAAGAAAAATATTAAGGGAGACAAACTTAGTTATAAATAATACACAACTATTAATTAGATCATATACATGAAATTTAGATCATGAGAGACAGGTTAAGCATAATCCGATATCGCTTGTTTTAAAAAAATGTACTCAAACATTTTTGTTTTAAAAAATATAGGGTCAGATTGCTCTACAAGTCAATAAGAATTGGTAATGGTCCAAAAATAGCCAGCTTTTTAAGTATAATTTAATATGAATGTATGCATGTTTCCTAGAAGGTGAAGTTAACTAACCAAAGATGCTTTAAGAATTTACCTATAAAATGGGGTTGCACCACCACCTTTCTTTCACAGAAACAAAACAAACTAGTAAGAAAAACAATGAGGTCCCCAATGGCCTCCTCTGCTTCTCTCATTCTTGCATTAACCATACTCTTTTTCAGTCTCCCATCTGAAATTTCAGCAAAAGACTATTCTTACTCCTCACCACCACCACCAAAGCATCCATACCATTACTCATCTCCTCCACCTCCACCAGTTCACACCTACCCTCACCCTCACCCAGTCTACCACTCTCCCCCACCACCGGTTCACACCTACCCTCACCCTCACCCAGTCTACCATTCACCACCACCACCAGTTCACACCTACCCACACCCACACCCGGTCTACCACTCTCCACCACCACCAGTTCACACCTACCCTCATCCTCGCCCTGTCTACCACTCCCCACCACCACCACCACCACATAAGAAGCCGTACAAGTACCCATCTCCCCCACCACCACCAGTTCACACCTACCCTCACCCACACCCTGTCTATCACTCCCCACCACCACCACCAACACCACACAAGAAGCCATACAAATACCCATCACCACCACCACCACCCGTTCACACCTACCCTCCCCATGTTCCCCACCCAGTTTACCATTCTCCTCCTCCACCAGTCTCTTCCCCACCTCCACCACACTATTACTACAAATCACCTCCTCCACCTTACCACCACTAGATAGCCCATCATTGGCATCACACTATATGGTAACTTTTCATGCAACACATATTATAATATTAATTAGTACAAAATTTCCTTCCCGAGTCAACTACCATTTTCTCTTCATTAACTAGTTAACAGTATAATTGTCAAGTATATGCAATTCTAATTTAAAACGAAACTTCATGTGAAATGAAACATTCTTTAATAGTTTAGTCTACATTTCTTGTAAATTAATTAATCTTCTGTTATGTTATTTGGTTATTAAGGGAATAGAGTATCAGACATAAACTGACAGATCAATATATATTTGTATTTCTGTAGGATCTAAGCAGATAGTGTGAAAGCAAAGAAAGTCGTGCACAAAGAAGACTGAGGGGATTCTTCACATATATATTTCGTCAGTGTTTGATTAATATTGTTTAGAGGGCTGCTTTTATTTATTTAATTTGTGTTTTTGTTGTATAAGCCACAGCTGTAAGGCACTGCCCCAGTATGCATGCGTCTGCAGTTGTTTGCATGAATTGTAATTTTCAAAGTTCGGTTTTGTATCAAGCGAGCCAAATAAATATATCCCCATTATAGTAATTTGTCCCTTGCATCTATGCCTCATCTTTATACTATTCCCATGATAATAATAATTTATGTTTATTTGTTTGGAATAACTATTTTTGGTTTACTTTATTTTGTACAAAAACAATTTTCTGTTTAAAAGTGAACTCAATAGCAATCTTGAGCAAAACCAAAAGAAATAAAATAATACTACTAAAACACTTAAAATGACAATAATTATCTTCCTAAAACACATCAAATTCACACAAACACATCAAGTTCACACTGATATGCATGAAAGGACCAAAAATTGTGTGAAGCCTCTGAATTAGAAGAATAAAAAAATAATAATTAAACAGCAAGATAGGGTACATAAATAGTGTCGCCGATGTGGTATCTTCTGCAACGACATCGGACCCAATTGAGAGAAGAATTAAAATCAAGTATACGATAGTATCAGGAACCACATCGGAAAATTTCCACCATCTTCTAGTTTTTCTCACCACAAACAAAAAATATAGAACCATAAATCTCATTCTTCCTTAAAAGTACTGAAAGTTCTTAATTTTAAAAGTTTTTCAACTGTGTAATTCAAACACCTCTCAATTTTTTAAAAGTTTTGCAAGCGTGTAATTCAAAACAGGGGTGCTATGTGTACACTGAAAAGTCTATACACCTTATGTACACCTTAGATTTTTCAAAACAATTTAACTCTGGCACAAAAATCTAGGCTAGAAAAAATTATTAAAAAAAACCAAAAGTACAAGTAACCGGATGTATATACGGTGTTGATGTAGCTTTTGGTGTAATGATAATATTTCTCAATTCAAAAACCTCCCAATCAATAATCACACAGCAATAGCCACAATATAGATCAAAACTGTAATGACCGCAATTACAGCACTCATGACCGCAACCACAATTTAAAATCATGTGTAATTTAAACACCTCCCAATCAATAATCACAAATAGCTGCAATATAGATCAAAACTGTAATGACCGCAATTACAGCACTCATGACCGCAACTACAATTTAAAATCATGTGTAAGACCTTTTTAAAATAACAACAATAGAGCAATCTAATAATTAAAAGTGCTTTCAAATGAATGATTAGTTGAATATATATTCAAATTTAGAACTTAACCAAAAATAAACCATATTATTAGAGAAGAAAGGTGTTCGTATTTTATGAGAACTTAGGAGAGATTAATATATATATTTTAACATTAAAGGGGGTGTATGTGACATTTTAATAAATTCTAAAGTATAATTTTCCCTTTAATATATAGACATCCCTCATTCCAACCATCTATGGATAGAAATTCAACATAGGTAACAGCAAATATCGTAAAAACCAATTGTTTAAGTCATATCACAAAATCAAACCAAAATGTGGCAAAAGATCAACCATCTGTATGAACTCTGCTGATATCACAAATAATATTTGGAGAACATTAACTTGTGTCTTAACTGCTAACCATAATATTTAATTGATATAAGAGATATATTGTAACATAATCTAGTGTATTATGTTACACAACTAAATCCGGAAAGTGAGAATGAAACCAATTAACCAAAATGATTAGAAAAATAAATGAATAAATCATTCTGAAAATACTATGTTAGAAACTTAAAATCAAAAATATACATATCATAGCTCTTGCACCGGGTTCATTCTTAATGAATCACATTGAATAAACAACAACAACCAACTTTTATCCCCACTAAGTAGACTCGGCTACAAAGATAAATTTTTACATAATGTTTTATTCAAGACCATGTTTCTATCTAATGTTTAATCTTGAGATCTTTCTTAATAACTTCCCTTATAGTTTTTTCTAAATCTTCCTCTACCTCTAGTTGTCTGACTCCCCTCAATTTAATCTACTTTTCTTACCACAAATTCTACAAGTCTTCTTTTACATGCTTAAACCACTTAAGTATATTTTTCATCATATTTTCTACTATAAGGGTTACCCTAATATCTATCTAATATTGTAATTTATAATCTTATTCTTTTTGTTTTTTATAAAAATTTATAATCTTATTCTATTTATTCTTACCACACATCCAACACAAAATCCTCATCTCTGCTACGCTCATTCTATTCTCGTGTTGATTTTTAATCACCCAACATTTTATTTTGTACAACATCGCTAACCTTATCGCAGTTTGATAAAAAATTTCCTTCAACTTGAGTGATACTTTTGTGTCACATAAAACACCTGAGTTCTTCCTCCATTTCAGTCACCTATTGTTTTGTACTACGTGTCTAAGATATTTAAACCACGTGACTTATGGGATAATATGGTCTCCAACTTTAACTTCTAGGTTAGAAACACTTCTCTTTTTGCTGAACTTACATTCCATACACTCCGTCTTACTTATGCTTAGGAAAAAGTCATGCGTTTCTAAGACTCGTCTTCAACATCTCATTTAAATCCTCCTTCGACTCTCCAAGTAGAACCGTATCATCTGAAAAGAGAATGCATCTCGGTGTTAGCTCTTTGATGTGTTTCGTGAGTACATCCAAAATTAAAGTAAAAAGGTACGGACTTAGGGTTGATGCAATCCTATTGTAATGAGGAAATCGTCTATCTTTCCAACCTGGGTCTGCACACTAATCGATACCCATTCTTACATATCTTGGATAGCTCGAATATATCCAATCCTAACCCCTTTCTTCTCTAATGTTTTCCACAAAATCTCTCTAAACACTCTATCATACACCTTCTTCAAGTTAATAAAAATTAAGTGCACAAGTCTTATTGGTTCATCCGATATTGCTCCAACACACGTCGTAGTAGATAGGTCGCTTCCTTAATCGACCTCCTAGGCATAAAATCAAATTGATTCTCAGTGAATTGAGTCTCTTTTCTTTGTCTCCGTTCAATCATTATTTTTCATAACTTCATAGTATGACTCATAAGTTTAATGCTCCAATAATTAGCACAATTTTGTATATCCGCCTTGTTCTTATAGATTAGAACTAAAGTGTTTCTTCTCTATTCGTCCGGCCATTGCTTTGACCTCATAATTTTGTTAAAGAATTTGGTGAACCACTTGATGCCTCTATCTCAAAGAATTTTCCACACTTCTATGGGTATATTGCCTGACCCAACCGCCTTACTGTTATTCATCATTTTCAACGATTCTTTTACATCTTGTTTTTCAATCTGACGGTAGTAATTATAGTTTCGATCCTCTTCTCTATGTTGAGTATGGTAGAGTCTTGTGAGATATCATATCTTTCATTAAATAAATTTTAGAAATACGTCTTCCACCTATCCTTTATATTCTTTTTTTGAACCAAGACTTTGCCTTCTTCATCTTTAACACACTTCAATTGATCCAAATCTCTTGCCTTTCTTTCTCTTCCTTTAGCAAGTCTATACGTAAATTTTTCTCCCTCCTTGATTCCTAAAGAGTGGTATAATCCGTCAAAGGTTGGGTTTCTTGCTTCACTTCTCTTTTTTAACTCTCTTATATTTTTCCAAGTTTAGGCATTTTTACACTTAGATCATTCATTAAAGCAATCATTTTTTACTGTAACACTTTACTCTGAACACTACCATTCCACCACCACGATTCTTTATCCCTAGGTCGAAAACTCTTGATTTTCTTTAACTACTTTTCTAATCTCCGGGTTCATATTATTTCATATATCATTTGCACTTCCTTGTGGTTGTCCAAACTCTTCCTCAAAGATATTGTGTTGGAAACTCCCTTATTTTTCACCCTTCAAATGCCACCACTTGATCTCTGGAACTCTCATTTGACTTCATTTCTTCACTCTCCTCTTGATTCTTACATTCATAATCAATACTTTATGTTGGATAGCCAATCTCTTTCCCAACATAACTTTATAGTCCAAGAAAATCTTCTTATCCGACTTCTTAATAAGAAAGAAATCTCTCTGAGAACATGACATCCCACTCTTATATGTGATCATATGTTCATCTCTTTTTCTAAACTAAGTATTAGCTATAGTAAGATCAAAAGCCGACGAAAACTCTAAGATAGATTTACCCTCTTCATTTACCAACCCAAAACCATACTCTCATCCACGCCCTCAAAACCTCTTTCTATACTCCCTACATGTCCATTTAGATTCCCTCCTAAAAAAATCTTCTTTCTTTGAGGTGTATTTTAAAGTAAACTTTCTAAATCCTCCCAAAATTTTATTTTAAGGTGTTCTGCTAACTCAACCTCATATACGCAAGCACTAATTATATTAACTAAATTATTTATATGTATATTCTTGCATATCAAAATGATTATATATTCTCTTTTTTTTTCATTTTGGGGAAGCTAAAACTAAAATCAAGTTGGTGTCAAAACTTCTTTAGTCCTTGCTATTCCATTCTCTTCTCAGCTTGCCAGTGTCTGCCAAAACAAAGTATCGCTCTAAATTAAAGCAATTTGGGTGAACAATGATACGGACAACCACTTTTTGTACATGAGGGCAATACCTAGCTAATTAAGGTAAAAATGTAATTAAGTTAGATGATAGTTAATTTAATTAAAAGACAAAATTATGGTTGATTCTACGACATGAATAAAATATAAATATTCAACTAAATTTATCATATTACTTTTCATGGTCGAATTGTTCTAAAAGTCAATAAGAATGGGTAATAATTCAAAGTTAGCCGGCTTTATTGTACAATTTAATATGAATGTATGTATGTTTCCCCAAGATGCTTTAAGAATTTACCTATAAAATGGGGTTGCACCACCACCATTCTTTCAAAGAAACAAAACACACTAGTAAGAAAAACAATGAGGTCTCTAATGGCCTCCTCAGCTTCTCTTATTATTGCATTAGCCATACTCTTCCTCAGTTTCCCATATGAAATTTCAGCAAAAGACTATTCTTACTCCTCACCGCCACCACCAAAGGATCCATACCATTACTCATCTCCTCCACCTCCACCAGTTCACACCTACCCTCCTCATCCACACCCAATCTACCGCGATCCACCACCACCGGTTCACACCTACCCTCCTCATCCACACCCAATCTACCGCGATCCACCACCACCGGTTCACACCTACCCTCCCCAGCACCCAGTCTACCACTCTCCTCCACCACCAACACCGCACAAGAAGCCATACAAGTATCCATCTCCTCCACCACCACCAGTGCACACCTACCCTCATCCTCACCCTGTCTACCATTCCCCACCACCACCACACAAGAAGCCATACAAGTACTCATCTCCCCCACCACCACCAGTTCACACCTACCCTCACCCACACCCAGTCTACCACTCTCCACCACCACCAACACCTCACAAGAAACCATACAAGTATCCATCATCACCACCACCACCAGTTCACACCTATCCACCTCATGTTCCCCATCCAGTTTACCATTCTCCTCCTCCACCAGTCTCTTCCCCACCTCCACCAGCCTATTACTACAAATCACCTCCTCCACCTTACCACCACTAGATAGCTTATCATTGGCATCACACTATATGGTAAATTTTCATGCAACATATATTATAATATTAATGAGTACAAAATTTCCCTTCACTAATCATTCTACCAATGTCTCTTTTTTTTTGTACAATCTACCATTCTAACAGCAATATAATTGTTGAGTATATGCAATTCTAATTTAAAATGAAACTTCATATGTAATGAAACATTCTTTAATACTTTAGTTTGCATTTCTTGTAAATTAATTTTCTGTTATATTATTTGATTATTAATTTAAGGGATTAGAGTATCAGACATAAACTGACAGTTCAATACATATTTGTATTTGTGTAGGATCTAAGCAGAAAGTGTGAAGGCAAAGAAAGCCATGAACAAAGAAGATCGAGGGGATTCTTCACAAATATATTCCGTCAGTCATTGGTTAATATTGTTTAGAGGGTTGCTTTTATTTATTTAATTTGTGTTTTTGTTGAATTAGCCACAGCTAGAAGGCACTGCCTCTATATGCATGCGTCTGCAGTTGTTTGCGTGAATTGTAATTTTCAAAGTTTGGTTTTGTATCAAGCAGACTGACAAGCTAAATAAATATTTATTCCCTATTATAGTAATCTGCCTCTTGCATCTAATGGTTCATTTTATACTATTCTTATGATGATGATAATATATGTTTATTTACTTTACTTTTTCCGTACACTATAACTTTTTGTTTAAAAGTGAACTCGATAGCAAAATGTAGGAACTTGTCAAAACTTGCTATTTTCAACAATTCGTGCATTCTATCCTTTCCACCATCAATAAGATTGATTAATTCCATTTAAAAACAATCAAGATAATGTTTACAGCAATCATTTTACACAGCCAGCAAGAAACTGTCAAATTCTTATTCTACATTTACCCATAATATGATGCGCATTTAAGTGTTACACGAATAAAAGTAAATATTTTAACAACTTAAACCTTACAAAAATCTGAAGATATTTTTAAAGGGATTTTTTTTTATAATTGAGAAATCAGTATAAAAGGTGATCACACCGTTACATAAAATAAAAGTATAAACAAAGAAAGACTGGACAAAGAGAACAACAACAGCATTTCGGTGATAGAGTGTGATACAATGCTTTTTGCTCGTGAGGCGCTGTTAACAATTACGGGTGTAGTGGCCGTTATTTGTAAATGAGAATTACCTCCACTTATAAACACAATACAGACCATATCTCTAAGTAATGTGAGGCTAAACTCGTCCCTTTAAACCCAACACAATGAAGGTGTTGGAGACTGCAATGAAGGCAAGTCAAATGCCGAAATTTAGACGACTAGAGATAGACCGCAATAAATGTGGAAATTCCAACACACGCCCTCACACTCTGGCCTCAATGTTGCTAAAGCATGGAAGTTGCGGGAAGCTCAACAAGTGATCTAGGATAGACTCTCATATCATCTTAGAATGTGTGGAGTGGGTCTAATTCATTCCTACAAAACTGACTTATAAGATAAAGATTGCCCCATTTAAAAACAAAACACAAATCATATCTCTAAGAAATGTAAGACTAAATTTACCCCTTCAAACCGAACACGATGAATGTATTAAAAGCTACAATGAAGACAACTCAAATACCGCAATTTAGGCAGCTAGGAACTCGTCGCAATGAAGGAGGAAATTCCAACATTTTACACAAGTTTTTAGTCTTTGCAATAGTGTCTATTCCACTAAAGCGTTTTAGGAGGTCAAACTTCGCTGACACTATCTGTAATTAACAACATATATCTTGATTATTAAAAATCTTATTAGAAGTGTTGCAATTTTATTCGATAGAAAGGAAAGAGACGTGTGATTTCTTGGTGCTTCGACCATTAAAGATATCATTCCATCAATGTTTTATAATTAATAGTTACATTTATAAAAACTTGGTAACATTTTAATTTTATTTGAGAACACTAAATTACATTACTACAATAATAAATTTAAATTACACACCTACTAAATAGATATAAGTACCTTGAAATTTAAAATAGGTAAGACATACTCTCATTTAAAATTAGGGAGAACCACCAATCTCAAAAAAGATTTACAATAAAACTTTTTGACTTAAGCCCAAGTACGAGCAAAAGGCCAAACCATCAATGTCAACTAAAATGGCATCACAAATGTTATTTAATTTATATACCACATGACTTCAAAATCTTGAAATTGGGTATGAAAAGAAATAATTGTATAATACATGAATAAATCATTTTGAGATTCAATAAAAAAATTGAGATTATAATATTTGAAACTCAGAAAATATATCTCCTTACAATTACACAACATAAATAATTAAACTATATTTAGAGTCTTTTTATTTTGGGCAAACTAAACTAAAATCAATGTATTGTTAACATTTCTGTAACCCGAGCTAGCCATTTGATTCTCTTCTAAACTTGCCAGCGTCTTGCCAAAACCAAATTAAGGTATCATGGGTCGCAACCGTTCCAAAATACTTAGGGTCACATTGATCTAAAAGTCAATAAGAATTGGTAATAATTCAAAGATAGCCAACCTTATAGTATATTTTAATATGAATGTATGCATGTTTCCTAGAAGGTGAAATTAACTAACCAAAGATGCTTTAAGAATTTACCTATAAAATGGGGTTGCACCACCACCTTTCTTTCACAGAAACAAAACAAACTAGTAAGAAAAACAATGAGGTCCCCAATGGCCTCCGCTTCTCTCATTCTTGCATTAACCATACTCTTTTTCAGTCTCCCATCTGAAATTTCAGCGAAAGACTATTCTTACTCCTCACCACCACCACCAAAGTCTCCATACCATTACTCATCTCCTCCACCTCCACCAGTTCACACCTACCCTCCTCATCCACACCCAATCTACCGCGATCCACCACCACCGGTTCACACCTACCCTCCCCAGCATCCAGTCTATCACTCTCCTCCACCACCAACACCACACAAGAAGCCATACAAGTACCCATCTCCTCCACCACCACCAGTGCACACCTACCCTCATCCTCACCCTGTCTACCATTCCCCACCACCACCACACAAGAAGCCATACAAGTACTCATCTCCCCCACCATCACCAGTTCACACCTACCCTCACCCACACCCAGTCTACCACTCCCCACCACCACCAACAACACCACACAAGAAGCCATACAAGTACCCATCACCACCACCACCACCCGTTCACACCTACCCTCCCCATGTTCCCCACCCAGTTTACCATTCTCCTCCTCCTCCGGTCTACTCCCCACCTCCACCACACTACTACTACAAATCACCTCCTCCACCTTACCACCACTAGATATCCCATCATTGGCTATATGGTAACTTTTCATGCAACGTATATTATAATATTAACAAGTACAAAATTTCCTTTCACTAATCAACTACCATCCTCTCTTTATTTACTAATTAACAGTATAATTGCCGAGTATATGCAATCCTGTGCATTAATGAAGCATTCTTTTAATTTAATATTTTAGTCTGCATTTCTTGTATATTAGTTTTTCTTTTACCTTATTTGGTTATTAAGGGATTAATGTATCAGACATAAACTAACAGATCAATAAATATTTGAATTTGTGTAGGATCTAAACAAAAAGTGTGAAAGCAAAGAAAGCCGTGGACAAGAAGATTGAGAGGATTCTTCACATATATATTTCGTCAAGTTTGTTTAGAGTGCTTCTTCTATTTATTTAATTTGTGTTTTTGTTGTATTAACCACAGCTGTAAGGCACTGCCTCAGTATGCATGAATTGTAATTTTCAAAGCTCGTTTTGTATCAAGCTGGCCAACAAGCCAAATAAATATATCCCCTATTTTGCTATTCCCTATTAAAAGATACCTATATGTGTTCATGTATCAAAGTATGTTTTTCTTTTGACGACATAGATTTATAATATAAACAAGAGTACCATGAGTACTTCAACTCACTACAAAAAAGAGATACAGCGCCTCAAACCAAAAAATAGAACACACCATAATCAATAAAGAAATACTACTGCAAAGCCAATAGAGAGGAACTAAATCAAAAGCGAACAAAAAGTCCAATAGATCAACATAGTAAGCCACAACCAAAAAGAACTTAGGTGAGCATATAAAGAACTATCTCAAAAGGCAAACAGAGGATCGAACATTACTACTAAAGAACATAGAAGTTTCAGATTTCATTGCAACTAAACTATATATCACGTGCTTTATCTATTGAAATGCATATGTATAAATAAGTTCAACACAATTGGGCAACATGAATTGAGCACTATGAGTTGTATGCATGTACTATGTAATAAAAAAAGGTTACAACCATTCCCAGTTACAAAAATGATTCTTGACTCATGAACAAAAATGATTTTTTTTAATCTTTTCACATACTACTTTTATTTACATCTTTTCATTTTCATATTTTTCTGTTTTTTATCATCACATCTCTTACTTTCTTGTTAAATAGATCTCACTACTATGAAATTTCAATTAGGGAAGAAATACTCTCATGGAAAGTTAGGGAGAACCACCAACCTCAACAAAGATGTATGTATAGCTTGCCAATGCAAGAATTCTTATTTAAATCCAAGTGCGAGCAAAGGTCATACCATCGATGCCAACTCTGAGTGTATCACAAAAAATATTTATTTAATATAAGCGAGAAACATTAGAACATAATCTAGTTTCCTTCAAAATCTTGAAATTGGGTATGAAAACGAATTGATTATAAAATGTATGAATAAATCATCTTGAGAATTGTTAGGAAAAAAACATCTTGAGATTACGATGTAGAAACTGAGAAAGAATACATATTTCTTTACATATTAGAAATAATTAACCTATAGTCTTCTAATTTTGGGCAAACTAAATGAAAATCAAGAATTTGTCAACTTTTCTTTAATTCTAGCTAGCTATTTGATTCTTTTCTTAACTTGCCAGCGTCTGCCAAAACAAAATTAAAGAAAACTGGGCCGCAAGTCGCAACCATTCCAAAATACTTAGGGTCGCATTACTCAAAAAGTCTAAGAATCAGTAGTACTAGTAATTCAAAGATAGCCAATGTTATAGTATAATTTAGTATGAATGCATCATGTTTCCTAGGTGAGTCTCAAGGGACAAGTTGACTAATCAAGATACTTTAAAAACTTAGCTATAAAATGAGGTTGCACCAGAATTCTTCCATAGAACTAAAATTCACTTGTAAGAAAAAAATGAGGTCCCTAATGGCCTCTGTTTATCTCATTCTGGCATTAGCCATGCTGTTTCTCACTTTCCCATCTGAAATTTCAGCAACCCGCTACTCTTATTCCTCACCACCGCCACCGGTCTACTCACCACCACCACCAAAGGATCCATACCATTACTCATCACCTCCACCTCCACCAGTTCACACCTACCCTCCTCATCCACACCCAGACCACTCTCCACCACCACAAACACCACCACCTCCACCACCACCACCAGTTCACACCTACCCTCACCCACACCCAGTCTATCACTCTCCTCCACCACCAACACCACACAAGAAACCTTACAAGCACCTATCTCCTCCACCACCAACACCACACAAGAAACCTTACAAGCACCTATCCCCTCCACCACCACCGGTGCAAACCTACCCTCACCCACATCCAGTCTACCACTCTCCTCCACCACCAACACCACACAAGAAGCCTTACAAGTACCCATCTCCTCCGCCGCCGCCACCCGTTTATACCAACCCCCCTCACCCTCACCCGGTCTACCACTCTCCACCACCATCAGTTCATACCTACCCTCCTCATGCTCCCCAACCAGTTTACCATTCTCTTCCTCCTCCAGTTCATTCTCCACCTCCACCACATTATTACTACAAATCACCTCCTCCACCTCACCACTACTAGAATCCTATAATTAGCATCAAACTATATGGTAACTTTTCATGCATAATATATTATAATATTAATAAGTACAAAATTTACCTTCTCTAGTAAACTCATTCTCAATTTATTTTGTATTTTAAAGAGCCTAGTTGTGAAACTTAAACACACTAGTGCTGACTGCTGAGACCTTGGGAGTTACTGGTGTGAATCTGCATCCCAGCATATAAAATGTCCCTGAATCCTTTTACCATATAAGCTGTACTAATGAGACAACTCGTATTCTCTCTTTATTAACTAGTTATCTTTTTTTTATTAATTAATTATCAATTTGATTGTTGAATACACACTATATACAGTCCTAATTTAAAATGAAAAACTTCAGGTGTAATGAAACATTCTTTTACTGTTTAATATTTTAGTTGCCGTTTCTTGTAAGTTAGTCTTTTTCTTATAGTGTTTGGTTGTTAAGGGATTAGAGTACCAAACATAAACTGACACCAATATGTATTTGTATTTGTGTAGGATCTAAACAGAGAGTTTGAAGGCAAAGAAAGCCATGCACAAAAAGATTGACGGATATTTCATCAGTGATTCAGCGTTTGATTAATATTGTTAAGAGGGCAACATTTATATATGTAGTTTGTGTTTTTTGTTGTATTAGCCACAGCTGTAAGGCGCTGCCCCAGTATCCATGTGTCTGCAGTTGTTGGTATTATTGTATGCATTGTGATTTTCAAAGTTCGTTTTGTATCAAGGTGACTGACGAGCCAAATAAATATATATCCCTCTACTATTGTAATCTGTCCCCTGCAATGTTTAAAAACTCGAGAGTTTATGCAGAATCAGTAGAGGATTCAAAAAACGTAACTCAAGGATCGTAGCACTAATCGTAAGATCCTACTACTGATGGAAAAATATATTTTAATATATATAATTACATAACTTGTATGTGAAAGAGAAAGCTTGCTTGAATGTGAAAGAGGAAGAAGAAGCTTTAAGGTGAAAGAGAAAAGAGGAAGTAATTCAATCAATATATATAGACATCCCTCATTCCAACCATCTATGCATCAAAATTTAATTCAGATAGCAGCAAAACATCGAAGTTCAAAAACCAATTGTTTAAGTTGTATCACAGAATCAAACGAAAAGTGGGAACTTTATTTCTAAAAATAAATGCATTCTATCCTTTCCACTGTGTATGTCAATTAGATTGATCAGTTCCATATCAAGGCATTTTTCATTACAATCATTTCACAGAACCAGCATTTGTTCAAGAAACTATCAAATTCTTATTCCACATTCACCCATAACAGCATGCTCTTTTCACAGTTAAACAAACAAAAAGATGTTACCTGATTAAAAGAAGCATGCAATGTACAGCATAGCGGAAAAGCTTACAATTGTGCTTTTGTTCTGCCATCTAATAAGCTTCCCGAATTGTATTCACTTCCTGTGCTGAATTAACATTGAATAAAGTTAGAACAGAACCAACAAAAATTCTGAATACATATGTATATACACCGCAAGCATTCTGCAGAAACTACATATCTTGCATGGATTACATTCATCAATTTTAGAAAAACGAATGAGAAAAAAAATTAAAATCCAAATGCTATCAACTATGAATGATTCTCCCAAAATTAATAATGAAACCTAATTTTATCATTAAAAAACCATTAAAAATGCAGAAAACGAAGAACTGTGTCATGGTTACAATCCATTACAGTTTGCAACTGGAAGAAGAAATTGTGATGATTGCGGAAATCGAAAAAAGGGGAAAGGAGAAACTGACACTGTGAGTCTTCGGTGAGCACGTTGCCGCTGTGACAAGTTTCTCCACTTCACTCTTGCTCGTTCTTCCATCATTTTACTTGTTTTCATAATTCTCAAAATAAAAGCACAATTCTTTTTCTTTTTCTTTTTCTTTTGGTTTTTAAACGCATTCGATAAGTTTATGAGAAAAATGAAAAGTATTAATATATCTCAAAAAAGAATTTAATCACATCTAAAAATTGTCTATTAATAGTTGTGATGTAGCATTTTTTTTATTCAAACTAGTATCAAACTCATGTACTAATGGTTATTTGGTCCAGTGGTGATTGGCGCAGGACTAGGTACGGAGGACCACGGTTCGATCCCCGCAACTACGATGCGATCGAGAGGGAGCTGGACCCACTTGATGCCCCGGATTATTTATTACTTAATAGAAGGTTAAAAAAGAAAAAAAATTGACGTGTATGGAAACCATTTCAAGTATACAGTAGAAACTCTTTAAATTAATAATGTCAGGACTGATTTTTAAGTAATTATACTGTACATACCAAACAAAAAGGAAAATTAGTTTATGCCTCTTAAAATTACGTTACAGCGAACCTTGAGACTCAAGGTAAATTAGTAACTACTGTGTTCATATGCATTGGAAATCAATAATGACTTTTGAACTTTAAAGGAAAACAAACAACTATTGAATCATAGTTCAATAGAGTGTAATATTATTTTTTTCAGTTTCTATGAATTATTAATTTATGATTTTCTTAGGACCAAAAATTATAAAGGGATCTCCCGAAAAGTTATTATCTTATTATTTTATCGAGTTTTTCAATTTTTTACATTGTCCCAAGTCGGGACCGGACAAATTTATTATTTTAGAGAGTTTATTAATTTACCGAGTATTAATTTAAAGAGTTTCTACTGTATTTTTAAATTCATTTTAATTGAAATAATTTTTTTAAACTAAAATTATTATTTTTTAAAAAAAAAATATTGTATCTTAAAATAAATTATTTCAAATTATATTTTTTCGTTATTAATATTCAATTACGAAAGTTAATTTTTAAAAATTAAATACTATTTTAAATGTAAATTAACAATCATTTAAAATGATCCTAATAATCTTTTTATAAAAAATAATTTATTGGAATATTTTGATTAATAATTTATTAGAAATAATAATAATAATAATAATAATAATAATAATAATAATAATAATAATAATAATAATAAAGTAATAAAAAGTGAAAAGTGAAAAGTGAACGTTAAAAGTGAAAAGTGAGTTGGAAAGTGAAAAGTGAAAAGTGAGTTAGAAAAAATCAATAAAAGACATTTTTTGTCCTCAAATTATTAATTTAGACTAAGCTAACAAAAGAGTATTTTTGTGATCTCCAGAGCAACAAGCTTACTTATATTATAGATTTTTTGGATCATAAATACCATTTTCCGTATATAACAACATTTAGATCAATAATAGATTTTTCTCGTATACAAATATTATTTTTGTTTAGGTATCATTTACAAAAATATTTGAATAACTAGAATTTGATACTAATATAATTTGATTATAAATAATAGTAGTATGTTACAATTGAATAAGTAATACACTTTTCCCGTAGATATATATTTCTCCTATTTACATTGAAAACATATCTACTTTTAATATAATAAAGTACAATACATATGAAATCCTATAATTATCCTTATAATCATCAATTTGAGGGTGATAATCGGGGACATAACGGTAATTGCATCTCCTTTATTATTTTAATTAATAAATAAATATTATAATTATTTAGTAACAATAATTACACCCCTTAACCAATTAAATTACACACATCCTAATTATTACTAATTGTTACATTGGAACACGCTTTGGTTTTGTTTTTCCATGCATTGAAAAATACACCAGTTTTAATTTTTAGTCCATTCCATTGGGTCATGCAGACATAGAGCCAAGTTTTAATTTTTAGTCCATTCCATTGGGTCATGCAGACATAGAGCCAAGTGAAGTCTGCATAATTTCAAATTTGCATACCTTTTCCATTCCTCTCATTCAATTTCGTTTGCCTCTTGAATCCTATAATAACTACATAATGCATCTCTCATCCACAAGTTCAACCCTAAACCCATTTGCTTTATTCCATACACAACAGTATTTTTATTGCTTTTACGGTTTAGTGTATTGGGAATTGTTGAACCATTGTATGAGTCCCTCCATCTATCTCTTTGCATCACCTTTTCTTCTTTCATTCTCTGTTATTTATTTCCACCTTCTTCATTCTTTGCATTCTCAATTTTTTATTCTCTTCCTTTGCTCCTCATTCACTGCTCTGCCATCATTCAGTTGCTCTGCTTAACTTCAGATCTTACTATTCTGCATATCTACGAATTTGATTTTCAATTTTAATTTCTGATTCTCTAATATAATTTTTGTTTGTTTCAGGATTTTAAATTAAGATATGTGAAGACAAAAGTTTTGCTTTATAATAGATTTGTGATTTGCACCATCATCTGCATTCAGTTTCCTTACCTTTAATTCATTAATGTATTTTTTTTGCAGTGACAAAGAGTGGAAAATTTGACTGCATCAAGAATATTAACGACCACAAAGAAACGTGGAGTTGATTTAATGAGATAAGAAAGAGAGTATGGTGTTTACTTGATTTTATTACAATAGAGAAGACATAAATCAGAGAAAGAAAAAATGATTTTGGATTGAAATAAGCACTTTTTATAAGTGATTTTGGAGATAAAAAGCTATTTTTACGTTGCTGCACACAAAATTTACATCACTGCATTCTCTTTCCTTCCTCATGGTTACTTCTTTTATTTATTTTTCTTTAATTTTTAATTAAATGGTGAAATGTCATTTCTTACTTGATTTGAAAAATTCAATATAAAAATAATTAAGATTATTTTTATTAATTATTATTGTTAATTAAGAGTCGTTAGTTTTAATTATTAAGATTTAGTTTTTTTAATAAATAAAGTGAAAGGTTTAAATTTTCCCACTTTATTTTTCTAAACTCTTAACTTTTCATTTTTCTACATTACTCTTACTTTATTTTTTTTGAAAAAGAAAAAAAAATATATGAGAAATAGAAAGTGGAAAAGTTTAATTACAGAGCATTCCATTGAGAGAGATATATTTTGTTTATTTTTTATTTTTATTAAATATTTTGTTATATTATAGGAGTATAGAATGAGTATTATCTTCTAAATATTGCTTTAAAAATTTAGGGTGTTATTATATATATATATATATATATATATATATATATATATATATATATATTAATTTTTAATATATAAGACCATCAAATTATCTACTATCTATATAACAAAATCAATAGCCGATTTAAGGTCATTTTTCATACCCTAATTATCTCATTAATCTCTAAACAATTCTTAGGGTCTATATCAATAATGACATTAATCCACAGAATCTTTTTACGGCTATATAATTAACATTCTTAATTATTTGTTTTTTTCTAAAAATTGCAATTGTCTTTTGGTATTGAATGAGAATATGAAAAATGAATGAGAATATGAAAAAAAGACAATAATTGAATGAGAATATGAAAATATTAATTGAATGATAATAAAGAAAAATATTTATTCAATGATAATAAGAAATCGGAAGGCAATAATTTTTTATAAATGAATATTTTACATGGACAATAACAATAGCTGAATACACAAAAATCACAAGATCATTTTGGTCCTATAAAAATGGATTTAATAAATTAAGTATGATTTTTTATAAATTTATCTTAAAAAAATATCATAAATTAAAAGAAAATAATTATATTTAATATTATGACTTAATACAAGAAAAAAAATACTTAACTCCTTCTAATAAGAATTTCTGATGATTAATTTTGATTTCAAACTAATAGATAAAAAATATTTATTTAATATTTGATCTAAATTATCTTAAAATAATTGGAATATTCTTACATTACCAAAATATAATATGGTATAATCCATATTTTTTTTAATTTTCTTATATATGTAATTCATATAAATACTTATTAATAAAACGTTAAATTAATTAATTCAATTTTATTTTGATTTTCAAATTTGTTTTTGATTTAGAGTGTCAATTTTATAGGCAACAATAATTTGCTTCTATAAAAATTGTTTCAATCAATTAAGTATGATTTCTTTTATAAATTTTTTAAGCAAAAATATCATATACCTGATAAAAAATGATATATATTATTAGTACATGATACAAATAAAAATAAAATTGACATGAAAAAATGTTAGCATTTATTTATGATAAGATGTTAACATTTATTCTAAAAGTTGATACATATATTTGTTTTTATTAAAAAACATGAGAAAATTATGATTGATGAATAAACAAATTTTTTTATGAAAGACACAAATTTATTTCTTTTTTATATTTAAAATAAAAGGCCAAGATATCAACTATTATATATTTATTTACTATTTATAAAAATATTATATATAAGTAGTGTACATCCTCATATTTAATTCTTTAAAAAAAACTTTTAATATATTTAATTGAAAAAAATGGGTATATGAATTTCACGGGAGAGTTTAAAATTGGGATTGCAATTTTCTCACGTAAAATTTCAAAAGAAAGGATAAGATTTCACGGGAGAGTTTGACTACGATTCTCTCATATAAAAATTTCACCAAAAATAAAGTGTCTTCATGGTTCAGAGGACCATCTTAAATTCCAATAAATAAATTTGTACATCTTTTGTACAAATTTTTCTTTTAAATAATGAGATTTAAATGTGTTGCATTAAATTATAATATGTCATTTCATTATTTTTTGTTTCTTGACTTATATAGATGTTATAATTTTTTTTGCAATTTTTTATTTTGATAATTTGAATTTGCAATTTGAATCATGCTCATAAAAAGGCGGGTAGACATACTAGGGGTGGGAGCCCATAAAAATTGTTGATAATGTGCGTCTGCGGAAAAAAAGGCGGGTAGACATACTAGGGGTGGGAGCCCATAAAAATTGTTGATAATGATAGTACATAATAACTACATTATCTCAATTTTTATTTATTTTTTTACTTTTTATCAAGAACTATATTTTTTCAGAGTTAAAATTGTAATCAACAATAATAATTAATTATCTCTAATATTATTTTAATTTTTATCCAACATAAATATCATCATTGAAAACAACTACAAATTGATAAATTAAATTAATATTGATATGATAATCATCATTGAAGAAATTATTTCGCTTAATTAATATATATTTTAATATAATTCTTTAACCATAACCATATTATATTTATTTAATATTTATACCGACTTTACGTGACCCGTGCGGGCGCACGGGTCCTTTACTAGTATTTGTGAAATGACATCAATAACGGGATGGTGATGGCATTTGCGGAGAGGTGGCATCCAAAGACCTCGTCCTTTCATCTTCCTCACGGCGAGATCACCATTACTCTGGACGACATTGCATGCCTCCTGCATTTACCTATCAGGGGTACCCTTATTAGTCACGGTAGGTTGACGAAGGAGGAAACGATGGAGATGTTGATAGAGAAGATGAGGGTTGATCCTGATGATGCGCTTGAGGAGGTGGAAAGACCCGTGGGGTGCACGTGAGGTTTCACACCTTGCAGAGGATATATGATGCGGAACTTACAGCGGCACATCATGCTGCTGGTGACGAGGCAGAGGCTGATATACATAGAGAGCGGGTGTTGAGATGTTACTTGCTATATTTGATAGGCACTAAGCTCTTTGTGGACACGAGCTCGACCTACACTGACGTCGTTTACCTGGCGTACTTATCGGACATTGCACGTGTCCGTGAGTACAACTGAGGAGCGGCTACACTGGCCTACACCTACCACCGACTGGGAGAGGGATTCCTGTGGAAGGCAAGGACTGTAGCTGGCAGTTGTACCCTCTTAGTGGTAACAAACTTTTATCCTTATACATTTTCTCAAAATGTATTATATATTTGTGATAGTATGTTTGATCACCGTGTTTTTTTCAGGGATGAATACTACAGCACTTCCCTGACATTATTGGCTGGAGAGAGGTGTCGGGTTACACTGAGGACATGCCGCGTGCCAGAGCCTACGCCCCCTTAAAGGGAACCAAGTGCTGGATCCTTACAGGCGTTGTCTTGACCGCATGGCTGTTGAGGACATCCACTACGACTGCTACGCTGATCACTGTGAGACGCTTCCGTTTGATGAGATTGTATTATATTCTGGATGATTGGCTATAAGTTCAACCATCATTGTGCGTTATCTTCCGGAGGGCGTCATGCGTCAGTTCGGCTACCTGCAGACCATACCTCGCCACCCTTCTGACTCTGCTCCTATCACATGACGCGTCGGAAGCAAGATGAGGTCTTTGCAGACTAGGAGCACCACTTGTTTCCCGCCGAGGCTCAGACGACCACATCAGAGAGGGACTGGAGTTGCGTCGACGGTACATCATCTGGTATTATAGAGTGTCACACTCATACATGCTTTCCACCGCACTTATATTACCGCCCTGACCAGCCCATAAGGAGATTCTGCAGGTTCATCAGACTCAGATGGACAACACTCAGGATGTTCTTCCTCAGTGTCGTGAGATAGCTGACATGGCGCGGGCAGGCATTACCGATGGTTTCTTGAGGGGTCTGCTGGCCTGCGTCTTGTGGAGGATATCCTTAGGGTGGCAGAGGGGGCATTTTTGTACCGTAGAAATCGCTCCAAGACAGGTGGGACACTCAACGATAGAGGCAAAGTAGCCAGTAGACTGCGCGGTGGACGCGGAGGCAGGGCCAGAGGCAGCGGAGAGACGCAAGATGATGTACGACACACATAGTAGTGATGTCGACAGATTTATTTCATATCTGTATTTTGATTTCATTTTTTCACGAGGATTTGATATATGTATTCGACATTATTGGCCGACGATTTATACTATGTTTATTTTTGGTGTACTATTTACTTATTGTCTTTAAATCGCATTACTTTGATTGGTTGTAATTGGGTTTTCCATTCTTGTCATAAAAATTGAGTTTTGGAGTGAAGCCTATGTGAGTTTAAAAAATAGCAGATTGTTCCATAGGTGCATCTACGGAACACTTTGTTTTAACACATTCCGTAAATGCACCTACGGAAAGAAATAATTTTTTTGAAAAAAAGGTGCTTCCGGATGTACATCTGCGGAAGCAGGAGGCATAATTAGAATTTTTCCAGTCGGCTAAAAGATTCAAAGGGTCTATTGAGAAATTCTCTTTTTAAATTATTTCACAACCTATATTTAGAACTATTTTTTAAATTAATCAAATTTCAAACAAAAAGAAAATTGAAACGTAAAAGAGTTGTTAGTTTAATTGGCATTTGTATTGTAAATAAAAATAAAAGATGTCACATATTGAATTGGCGATTATATTGACGCCAATTCATAAGAGATGTCCTAATTGAATTGACGCCTCCATTTAAAAAATAAGAGGTTTCACTACTTAGGTCTTGTACACTGTCGTCAATTCAATTGACGACACCTTTTAAAAATGCATGTATCGCAAATTGGATTGGCTATATTGTTGGGGCAATTCGGAGGGTCCCTTTATGTGGAAGCTTTTTAAGGAAGCTCTTTTATCCACATACACTTGTATTGTCGTTGATACTTTTCAACATGACACCTTTCTACGGGTATTTTGATATAAGTAAGTCGGTCTCTTCACTCGAACTAAAGACTCTGATACCATTTGTTGGGGCAAGTCAGGTGTCAACACAGGGAGCATTTAAACACTTTGGGGAATTTCCTTTTTGTCATACCCCATTTTTGTCTCCTGGCTTTTTTTCATTCATCTGATACGTGATTTTTCATTGAAAAATCAACAGCAAAGTCAACTGTTTCATTTTTAGTCTTCATTTTTAAATTCAATTATTCGTGCCTCATTTCATTTAAATTCATTCCGTTTTTAAAAATAAAATTATAGTCCTAAAGTCAAAGTTAAACCTTGTTTATCATTTTCAATTTGGGTTTAATCCAATATATTTAGACTTTTGATTTTTACTTGAAGTTCAATTTCAAATTAAATTGACAAGTCCTTTTAAATTCAAAGTTTCTTTTTTTTTTATGTATTTATAATTCTTAAGCCAAAATGTCAAGTCTCATTCCAAGCCTTTTTCTTAAGCCCAATTTGAAGTCATTTTTGGGGACCACATGACCATTCCACACGCTTTGCATTATGTGGTAATCTAATTCCTTCATAATTTTACAAATTCATCCGTTTTCATTCATTTTTCATCAAATTTTACACAACAAACACACTTTTCTCACAGTTACATAACAAATTTCTATCTAACTCTCATCCAAGCCTCACATTCACTTGTAATCAAGGGCTGCAAGTGAGTACAAGAGGATGCCACATATTCATGTTTCTAACTCCCTCCAAACTCATTTACACAACAAACTTTTCCTCAAAATTCACTCAATCCCCCCACCCCAATTTTCAAGCCAAATTTCACTATAATTCCAGTTGGAATTAAACTCAAATTTTTGAGTAATTTCTTATCGCTACACAATGACAATGAAAGAAGAAAGAAAGAAAATTTGGGGAGAAAGGTGAATTAGAGTTTGAACAAAATTAAAAGGAGGAAGTAGAATATTTTCTGCAGAGTTTCTCTCTGTCCATAAACTGTGGAAAATTCTTATTCATTTTGCAACTGCAAATCTATGTGAATACAAGTCTCATTACAAAAATAGAGGTTACTTACTCTATTTATAGTTATTTAGAGTTTTAGTTTGCTTTCTTCCTAAGCCAAAGCACAAAACTAAAAAAAGCCTAAAATATATATTTTGGTCTAAGTCGAAATCCTATGTCAAGCTACCTGCTTTGACAATTAGACAATTAACACTAAGTTAGACTAATTCGACACACCCTTCCTTCTTTCAAGCAACATACTGCTTCGACATAAATAATTACATTATCAACACACCACATAATTCATTATGTCTAAGCTATCTACATTCATCATAACTCTTAGTTTTCTGAATACTTCGACCTGCACTCCTTTCGTCGTGATGTCTACAATTTGATTCTCAATTCTAAAGTGTTTCAAGTTCATTTTTCCTTTAGCTACCTACTCTCAAAGATAACGGAACCTCATTTCGATGTGTTTGCTTCTGCCATGTGCTATCAGATTCTTTTCCAGATTGATAGCTGACATGTTGTCGATCTTCATAATTGCTCCATGATTTTTCCCTGTAATCTCTTCGACCGGATTCACCATCCATGTTGCTTTACATGCACAAAGAGAGGAAATTATGAACTCTATTTCACATGACGATAATGGCACTACCCGTTCTTTTATCAAACTCCAAGCAATAGGTGCTCCACCTAGCATAAACACATAACCAGTTGTGGATTTTTTATCCTCAGCATCACTGCAACAACTTGAGTCGGTGTAACCCACTAATTTGCATTCTTTTCCCTCATTGGCTGCAGGAATTAAAATTCCATAGTCGAGAGTTCCTTTCAAATACCTTAGTATCCTCTTTGTCGCTGCTAGATGTGATACCTTTGGCTTATGCATGAATCTACTCACCATACCCACATTGTATGCTAGATCCGGCCTTGTGTGACAAAGATATCTTAATGACCCAATAATTCTTCTGTACTAGGTTGGGTCAACTTCATCTTCATCTAAGTCTTTCGACAGTTGCAGCCTTCATTCAGCAGGTGTCAAAGTCGGATTGCAGTCTTCCATCTAAAGTCTCTTGAGTATTTCACTTGCATATCTTCTTTGATGCATCATCAAGCCTATACTACTCTTGTATAATTCAATACCAAGGAAGTGTGAAATGTCGCCCATATCAGACATTTTGAACTCCTTGCTAAGATCACCTTTGAAGTCTTCGATCTATTTCTTGCAACTACATGTTATCAACAATTCATCGACATAAAGACATAGTATAAGCAATTCACTTTTGCTTCTTCTTACATGTAATCCATGCTCACTTGTACACTTCACAAATTCCTCCTCCCTTAGGAAACTGTCAATCTTCTTATTCCAAGCTCTTGGAGCTTACTTAAGTCCATACAGGGATTTATGCAGCTTGTACACCTTTTTTTCTTCACCATGTTTCACAAACCCAACTGGTTGTGCAACATAAACTTCTTCGTCTTAAGGGCCATTCAAGAATGCACATATTACATCCACCTGATATGTATCAATTGTTCATGTTTGCTAGACCAACAACCAACCCGATAGTTTCGATCCTAGCAACAGGTGCTAAAACTTCGTCGAAGCCAATTCCTTTTTCTGAAGAAATCCTTTCGCAACAAGTCTTGCCTTGTGTCGAGTTACTTCTCCTTTGGGATTCAATTTTATCTTGTATACCCGATTCATATCAATTGCCTTCTTGCCTTGAGGCAATTCGACAAGTGGCCAAGTGTTGTTGACTTCGATGGACTTCAGTTCCTCATTCATAACTTTCACCAACTTCGAATCCTTCAATGCCTCAGTTGCATTGACTGGTTCGACATCTGCATAGAAAACATAGTGTGTCATCTCACCTTCATTATCGACTACATCATCTGATGTAATCACACATTCTTGCAGTCTTGCAGACATGTGCCTTGTTCTCTGAGGTATGCTTGGACCTACATCACATATGACTTCTTCTTGTCGAACTTCTTCTCTTTCGACCTCAATGGGTGGTTCTTCACATAAAATTCTCACTGAATCCTTCTTGACGTTCTCAGTCCAATCCCATTCCTTAAGATCATTTATGATCATGTCCCTACTGATCACTACTTGCTTGTTCACTAGGTCGAACAACTTGTATTCTCCAGTCAAATGATATCCTATTAGGATCATCTGATTCAACTAGTCATTAAGTTTCCGTCTCAGCTGATCACGCACATATCTATGTGTTATAGATCTAAATACCTTCAAATGACTCAAGTTAGGTTTGACACCATACCAACATTCTTCTGGCGTGATTCCATCTAGATTCTTTGTCGGACATCTGTTCAATATGTATGTCGCATTCGGCACAACTTCAACCCAAAATTCTCTAGGTAAATGCTTGACTTTCAACATACTTCTCATCATATTCATGATGGTTTGATTCTTTCTTTCTGCAGTTTCATTCTGCTGTGGAGTATAGGGTGGCACCACCTCATGCACAATCCCTTCTTTTTCACATAATATGTCGAAGTCTTTTGACACCACCATCAGTCCTAGAACCTTGAGCTTTCGACCACTTTGCCTTTCGACCATAGATTTAAACTTGGCAAATACCTCGATAAATTCACTTTTCTTCTTGAACGGGTAAGTCCAAAGTTATTGACTGAAAACATCTATGAATGTGACAAAGCATTTGTTACCTCCATTCGAATCCACCTAGATTGGACCATATACATTAGAGTATATGACTTCAAGAATTACCATCGACTTGTTTCCTGCATCCTTGTTGAAGCTCTTCTTGTGTTGCTTCGCCTACACACATTCCTCACATACTTCGTTTGGAATTTCAATTTCTGGTAATCCTGAAACCATATTTCTTCTTTTCAAATCTATGATGTCTTTAAAGTTGAGATGGCCAAGTCGTTAGTGCCATATTCCTTCATATTTGTTAGCTGCAGTTACAAGGCACTTGTGCTCCATCATATTAAGTTCAATCTTGAAGGTTCTATTTTGAGACATATGAGGCTTCAAGATTAACCTTCCACTTGAGTTGACAACTCTCATCATCTTGTCTTCAATCGACACCTTTTAGTTCTTTTTGACTAATTGCCCTATGCTGAGCAAATTGCTCTTCATGACTAGTATGTACAAACCATTGGAAATTATTGACCTTTTGCCATCTGTCCCTATAATCATAACATCTCCAATACCTTCAGCTGCTAGAGTGTTGTCATTTGAAAATTTCACCATGGCCTTCATTGGGGGTTTTATGTTGACAAACCAATCTTTCTTTCCAGACATGTGTGACAAGCATCCTGAGTCCAAGTACCATTGGTACTTGAATCTCTCTTCATCTCTTGTTGTGACCACCAACATCGTCTCTTCTTCTTCATGTTTTGCAAACTTTGTATCACTTTGTTGATTCTTTTGTTTTTTTAAATAATAACTAGCATAGTGAGCATACTTCTGACAATTGAAACACTGAATGTGACTTTTGTCAGGCTTTCGACCACCACCTCTTCCTCTACCTGCAGCACCATCTCTTTGGTTGCTTTGGTATGAGGGCTTTCTCTAATTCTACCAGCTTCCTTCTTGCTTATTTTGACCAGTCGAATTGTTGTAGCCTCATGTACCTTTGTTGTCATTCCAATGTCTTTTGTCTTTCTTTTCTTTTGATGACTGAGTCTACAGAGCCACGTTACTCTTCAACTTTCCTGCAGCTCTTTCAGCCGTTGTTCATGAGATTCAAGCATCCCTTGAAGCTCTTCCTTTTTGAATATTGATAAATCTTTCGACTCTTCTATGGCTACTACCACGTGGTCTAACTCTGGAGCCAATGACCTCAAGATTTTTGCCACAACTAATCTTGATGTCAGCACTTCTCCACATACCTTAATTTGACTCACCAGTTTCGTAACCCTTGTGAAGAAATTAGTTATGCTTTCATTTTCTTCCATCTTAAACAATTTAGATGTTCTTTTGTGAGTTTGTAACCTCACCTCTTTCACCTTTTCTACGCCTCCAAAAGACTTTTCCAAAATTTCCTAGGTTTCTTTCGTTAATTCAACATCACTCAGTTTCTCAAAATTAATTGGATCAACATATTGATGAATTATAAAGGGTGATTTATAACTCTTCTTCTTCAATTATTTGTGTCAGCCTTTTCTTCATCCGTTGTGTTTTCTAAAGTGGTGTTACTCCCTCTTTCACAAGATCCCAAAAATATTGATAACAAAAAACCACCTTCATTTACCTGCACTAATTCTCATAATTCTAACCCTTCAGAATTGGGAGACTCGGCGGAAAATGCCCATTCAAATGATTCATTGTCATCGTGATTTTCTTCCCACAAATTGCTCAGCATTGGAATTAAATTCAAACCTTAAAGTAATTCCTTATCGCTACACAATGACAATGAAAGAAGGAAGAAGGAGAATTTGGGGAGAAAGGTGAATTAGGGTTTGAACAAAATTAAAATGAGGAAGAAGAATATTTTCTGCAGAGTTTCTCTCTTAGAAAAATCTTATTCACTTTGCAACTGCAAAATTCTGTGAATACAAGTCTCAACAAAAATAGGGGTTACTACCTCTATTTATAGTTTTAGGTTACTTTCTCCCTAAGCCAAAGTCCAAAACTACAAAAGCCCAAAATAACAATTTTGGTCCAAGTCAAAATCCTATGTCAAGCTACATGCTTTGACAATTTAATAGCCAACAGTAATCCCCTATATAATAACATGTTCAAACCCAGAAAAGAGCAGAAAAAATGGATCTGAAATTATGCACAAATACTTATAGAAGTTCCTCCACACTTTGTCCATCACTTACAGTGTAGATGTTTTGATTGGCTGCATTTTGTGGTAAAACATTCATGTGTATTCTGTTGTCTTGACTAAGGTTATGCAGGTTCTGGTTGTGTAAGCTAATACATGCTGTGAGTTGGATGTCATGCTCGACGTCATGACATCAGTGTTTGACAGTAGTAGCTGCTACATTTTCTATTCTATTTCTATTATGTTTCCTTATTTATCTCAGTCTTTATTTTGGGAAACTAAAGATTGTGCTGATTGTACATCAGTAATAGAACAAATCATGGGCTGTCTTTTTGGCACCCTGATATGTGAGAAGCTGAGAATTGAAGTGAAGAATACTGTTTGCTGTGATTTATGCAGAACATGGAATGTCACGACATGCTCTGTGACATCAGTATTTGACAGCAGTTACTGTTATATTTAGCTGTCACGCGCCTGCTGAGCTGGAATATAAAGATTCAGTTTTGGTTTTAAAAGATGCAGAATATTCTTTTGAATATTATGCAATCCTATGTGGCAGGTTTAAAGGTCAAGAGAATCAAGATTAGAATATTGGAGAATTATGCAGTTTCCAATTATGAAGATAAATTAGGAAACTTATGATTGAAGACCTTGTTTTTAGCAGAAAGTTTTCTGTGATTTGTAACAGCAAATAATGTTGTGATTGTAAGCCCAAGTCCAGTTGGGAATAGGTTATAAATAGGAAACTTTGTAACCTAGTTTATTGAGCTATCCGGCGTTTAGAAAGATGTAACTATTAGGGTTAGCCGTGTAGGTGAACCTCCCGGTTTGTGGGAAGGTCACTGATTTGTGCCTCGAAGCCTGTAGGTAAGAGGTTTGTTTTATTCACTCAGAAGTTGTAAAGCAATGAGTGGAGTTGTGTGCTTGGAGGAAGCTTTGAAGCAACTCTAAGATATGTTTATTTGTGTGCTTTGAATGTTGGTAATTAAGTCGTCGATGCAGTGGCTGAGTTGTTGACTGCTAGACATCATTGCTATGATTGGGAGTGGAATGGAGATATTCCATATCTAGGGAGAACCTAGGTAGAGGGGTCATTGGGTAGTGATTAAGTGAGGAGTTGTAAACTGGGAGTTTAGCTCTGAATTGATACTGCTAATAGTGGACTTCATCCCTGGCTTGGTATGCCCCCAGAGTAGGTTGATTGAACCGAACTGGGTGAACAATTCTGTTGTGTTGTTTATGTTTCTGCATTGTTTATTTGTAAGTTCAGTTTGGATGTCATAACATCGTGCCTGACATCAGTGTGTGATTTAATGACTGTGCTAACACAGAATCTCTGTGATTCCAACACTTCCAGACTTCTGGATGTTAGAAGTAATAAATAATTGAGGGATCTGTATGTACTGCCTCAGCTAAACTGATGACAGACCAGATGTCACGACATCGTATATGACATCCGGGTTCTGTCTTACCAGAATTTCATACAGCAACCTGATAACCTTCACGCAACAACAGTCTTACCATACTAAACCTCATTCGTGAATAGTTTCCATCCTCGTCGATCAAAACCGAGTTCTTCTTCATAACTCAACTCCTCACATGCAAAACAAATACTCACAACAATCTGTGAAGCAAACCGACCTGCATACGCACAAAAAAGCAAAACACGCACACCAATTCACGAGAAGAAGAAGAAATTTAAGCCAAGAAATTACCAGAAGCAGAGACGGAGAGAAACGAAACATAGCAGAACAAGGAATAAAAAACAGAACATAATTGGGCATCTAAAATCGTCCCCGATGGTGGAACTCGTCGGACTAGCCCCGACTTCATGAGTTTTCTCATTTTTTTTCTTCGATTCCATGATGCCATTTTGTACCTCTTGCTTTGCTGAGTTGAATCCCTCATAGAATTGTTTGAATAGCCTTGTGGTTGCCATTTAATTTAGCTTTAGAACTCTAGGGTTTTTTGAGGAAAATTTGAAATTAAGTGAGGATAGTGTGTTGTTTGACAATTTGGTTTATGGAATCGTGATGAGGGCGAGAAACTGAGTTGAGTGTTGTTGTTTTTCTTCATCTTTGGTTGAGTTTGAAGTGACCGGATTTAGTTATGGTGTTGGTTATGGTGAAGAAAATGATAATGGGGAAGCGGATCTTTATCACGATATGAGAGAGAGAGAGAGAGACAAGGTTATCAAAGTTATGAAATAGTAAAGTCACCTAAGCCATTCGCGAGAGAGAGGGGGAGGGGGGTTGGGTCCCCACGTTTTTCTATTATTTTCTTTGTTATTTGTTTTTTACTTTTTTAGATTTACTTGCCACTTATCCAGCCTGTGCCCTTCAGATTATTTGACTCAAGGACTGATCAAATGGACCCAGGCGCGCCACTCAGTGCCCTCAAAGTCAACTCTAACTTTTCTTTGAGCCTCTTGTTGCTTAGGTTTTGTTTACTTTTTATTTTCACACACCTTTTTTTTTTCATTCAATAATTTCCATAATTCTTTTTGGATCATTTGAAAATCATTTATCATGTTAATTGGTAAAATTAATCAATTAAATATTGTCTAATTAATTGCTTTTGCTAATTAAAGTTAATTAATTTTGAATTGATTATTTTTGATACGTAGCTCTGATTTCTACCATCGCATCTGAGAATACGTAGGCACATGATTTTCTACCACGAACTACGAAGCTCTGATTTCTCCATTGCACCTGTGAATACGTAAGCACAATATTTTGAAACCTTGGCGAGCACAATAAAAAAAAAAACTTAAAAAATCCATTCTTTTCTCTTTTCTTGCATAATAAGTAGAAGATCGCAAACTATCACGCTAACACTCATTCGGGAAACTAACTAAATGGGTTCCGTTGAGTACAACGGATGTGAGAGGTGCTAATATCTTCCCCTTGCATAACTAACTCCAGCATTCACTCTTGATTGCGACGACCATTTCTTTCTTTCGTCGATTTTATTTGATTTTTTCTCTTTCCTCTTGGAATAAATAAACATCGGTGGAGACTCTATTGTATTTCGAGCGTGCAATACGCTCGAGTATTTTTCGTGCTGTGACATGTTTGAGCAACACACATTTGTGAAAGACACGCCACATACTCACCCAAAACTTGAGGTAATAGGTGAGTGAGTTCTCCTACTTTGTCTCCACATTCCTAACTAATGTGGGACTTCTCCACACTACTCACACTTCAACATACAACACATGCAATCGCCAATTCAATTGGCAACACCTTTTAGTTCTAATTTTTTTTTTTAAATGGATTAGTTTAGAAAATATGTGAAAATCGTATTTACTTTTAAAATTTAATTGAAAATATAGGTTATTTGGATTAAAAAATTTGTGATGCCTAGACAATTAAAATAATCATATCAATTAATATGCTCAAAAATACTTCTTAAGATCTCGTGAGAGTTTTTTCTTTATCCTATTTTATAAAATAATTTTAAACATTAACTATTTCTTTATTTGTATATTTTTATTATGTTATATTCTTTTTTTCTATATTCTATTTACTATAAAATAGTTTTCTCTCTTTATTATAAAATTATATAAATAATTGAAAAACTTAATATTTCAATTAATTTTATTAATTTTCATAATTTATGCTGAAAGGGTATTATATGAATAGAAATAGTATTAAATATCTTACAAATTTATTATTAAACTGTCATTTTTTTATTTTAAAAGATTAATAGATGTGTTTTTTAAGAACTAATTTTAGTCTTTATTTATAGGAAAATTTTCAATTTTCAATTCATCTTTCAATAATTTTAAAATATATATTTTTTATTTGAGTTTTTCTTTACTCACCTCCCTATCTTCTTGGTCACCTCTGGTGAAAAATCCAAAATACCCTCACTTCGGAAATGCACTTCCGAAACGTTTTTTTTTTTTTTTCAATATTTGTCTTATTTCGGAAATGCACTTCTGAAAACACGAAAAAAAGTTGTTTTGGGAGATGCATTTCCGAAAACACCCCTTTTTTGAGTTTTCGGAGATGCATTTCCGAAAACACCTTTTTTTTGGAAGGGGGTGTCTTCGGAGATGCATATCCGAAATAATCCATTAAAAAATAAAAATCAAGGTGAATCAATACAATTAATAGGTATAAAATCAAGGTGAATCAATAGAATGAAGGTGAATCAATAAAATCAAGGGGAATCAAAATTTCCTAAACAATTTTAAAGTTAAAAATTATTTTATTAACTTATATAAATCAAAAATATTTTAATTCCATAAGTAAATTTTGAATTATATAGAATTAAATATAAAATTTATTCATTAAATAAAATTAAGACAAAATCTTTTTTAAATTTTTTTAAACTAAATAAAAAATTATAACTCATTTTTAATTATGAATCAGAATAGAAATATATAAATATATAATAATAATTATTAATTTTGTAAGTGAAATATATAAATATATAATATATAAATATATAATAATTAATATATAAATATATAAATATATAATAATTATTATAAATTAAAAGACTCATTTTTTTAATTTTTATAATTATTATATAAATATATAAATATATTTATAATTAATATATAATAATTATTATATAAATATATAAATATATAATAATTTTTATAAATATATAATAATTATTATGATTATTATATAAATATATAAATATATAAATTAAAACACTCATTTTTTTAATTTTTTTGTAAATACATAATAATTATTATAAATATATAAATAAAAATTATAACTCATTTTGTAAGTGAAATTATTTTAGTTTTTTTAATTAAAATTATTTTAAATTTTAAAATATGAATCAAAATAGAAATATATAATAATTATTATTCATAACTCATAAATTATATCAAAATATATAATTATTATTATTCATTACTCATAAATTATATCAAATTTATGATATATGAATTAATTAATATCCTAAAATTAATTTTTGGGATTTTTAGATTTTTTTTTTGTTTTTTCGGAGATGCATGTCCGAATTAATCAAAATCCAAATTTTTGGGATTTTTTCAGAAATGCACTTCCGAAGTCTGGAAAAATTTAGAAAAAAAAATACTTCGGAAATGTATTTCCGAAGCAGGGGTAAATTGGGTTTTTCGCTGGGGGTGACCCCCATAGGGAGGTGGGTAAAGAAATTTTCTTTTTATTTTGACTATTTTTGAAATGATTTTTTGAAAATAGTAGTTTTTTTATGTTCTAAATTTTATCCTTCTAATGCGGTAAAAATGACTAGTTTATTAGTCATTTTTATTTAAAAAATATGCAAAATAGAGGAAATTGTTTAGTTGGAGTTTTTAGAATGCTCTGCAAATTGATTTAAAAAATGGAACATTTGATTTGTATGTAACAAAAATTGTTTGATTCAAGGGATATTAAACCTTCCCTTAAATAAACATAAAAAATACTGGAAAAAAATTAAAAATACAGTAATCAATATACAAATTTGAACCAAAAAAAGTAGTAAGTGTATAGTATTCTACATTTCAAAAATGATTTTCATTTTGGTTCAAAAATAAAGTAGTAAGTGTATAGTATTCTACCTCATAGTTTGTATGTAAACTTACCTACACTTAAATAAAAACTTTAATTGTAGATTGTACGTAAACTAAAGTTGATGAAAATGTTTAAAAAAAGCATGTGTTGCACGCTTTACATAAACGTAACCTCAATTTCTATAAATTATTTTAACTCAACTAATGTATTATTACATAAACACAATCTAAGTAAGTATGAAATTTTGAGAAGTGCAAGTTTATGTGTTTGTTTCAAGAATGTGTAAGCCAAATGCAATATGATTGTGTTTTTAAAGAGGGAATTTCTTAATCTATCTTATATTTTTCTTACGCACTACGTCAATTATTAAAAATGTTTTTGGAAAATGGAAATATATTTTTGGGATGTACCAAAATCTTGGAAATCTAGATTTTGGTGGACGAGATCATACGTAACAACTTTAAACTAATTGAAAATACAATTACGGGTAGGAATCAGCGATATATTTTCGAAAGCGTCTCAAATTCATATGAATTTTTAAGACTGAAGAACTTTTACACGCAGACACAAACCAGAAATGCACTTACGGGATAGAATCGAAGATGCATCTCCGATTTTTAAACGTGTGTGGCCTCTTCCCCTCCCACAGTTTCAGTAACTTTTCAAAACATCAAAAAGAAACTCTCAAACCCTCTCAACCCCCATTGTATCAAAATCATCTAACTTTGCGAAAAGCGCGTCAGAAATCATCAAGCATCACACACACATTATTGTTCAAGCACCTTCTGGGTCACACTCTCCCGCATAGTCGCCCACTCTTTTTCTTATGTTGCCTTTATCTTCCCCAACATCTTCTCCTCCAACCTCTAATATACTAGCTCTTCAATCTATTTTTTGTGCATTTCATCACTTTTTGCCAGCTTATTACCTTTTGGAAGAATAAAAATATTCTACATTTATAAAGTTGGTATTGAAGTAAATAGAGATGTCACGAGAATGGGGGCTTTAAATTGTGACTCTTATAAGATTTATCTTTTAGCCTAATAAAAATCACCATTTCTCAAGGAATCCTTGTAGAATATTGGTTAAAGTAAACCTCATATAATATTTGATGTTGTGTGTGTATGAATGTGATTAGCAATATAATAACTAAATAGAGTAGAGTTTAAGAGAGATAACACAAGAGATTTATCCTGGTTCACTAATGTGGTTAGTCAGGTCTCCACGGTCTGTGAGATTTTCTTTACTGATGTTGACAAATTTTCTTTTTATGTGCAATACAACTATGTATTTTCTTAACCTCACCAACTTACAATACTGATTAATATAGCTTCAATAAGCTTACATAGAAAAACCAAGCCCTTTTATATCGCTTGAAGATATACAAGTTGTCGAGATAATTCTTTCAAAGATTCTTACAACTTCATCATATGGTAGTGATATGTTGAGTTAGGTATCTTTGATATTATGGATATTTTGGTGTTTTGAAAAGAAAGAAATGTTTTTTTCTTTTGAATGATAATGAATCTTGTTAGTCTTTTTCTCAACTGTAATTCCATACTTTTTCTTGAAGAAGTATGATGTATTTATAGGCAAGAGTAATGATGAAGAGTCCTTGGATTTTGTCACATGTTTATGTCCTTTCCTTCATCAAAATGATCCTCGGCCTTTCATCATGATTAAGACAAAATTTGATGTGTCAAAAGGCTTTATGTCAAATCAATGGTACAATGCTATTGTCATATGCGCTTGCAAATAGTGAATTTTGTCTTTTGGTGAAACGAGTCCTCTAGTTTCAAGTTTCTTGTATCATCTTTATGTCATGTTGACTTCGTGTTAGTGATGTAATGCTCACATAATTTTAGTGATGTAATGCTCACATCACGTGTTTGTACTTTGAAGGATTCCTTTTGTCTTCTAGTAAAGATGAGTCTTCTTGTTGTATTTTTGGCATACTCGAGTCCTCAAGTTTATTTAATCCATTTTGTTCATACATGTTTAAAACATGTTTTGTTTTGACTTTCTTGAGAGATGAAGACTTGAATAAACTTGTCTTAAGATGTTAGAAATAAAAGCATAGCACATGATTTTGTTATATTGTTTGTTATCCTTAAAACCTTTTTAGTTTCAAAAATCTCCCCATTTTTTAGGATGACAAAAATTTGTTCTTTTTATTTGAGTAAGACTCCCCCTTAAATTATGCATGAGTTTGATTTGAAAATAAAACAACTTCCCCCTGAGATTAATGATAATTTCAAAATGTCATAGGATCTTTGATTCAAAATCATATTAAGTAGTCATTACATAATTTAAAATGGATAATAAAACTGAAATAAAAAGACAAACAAAGCAAGTTTTGTGGAACAAAATTTCTACATATTTAAGAATGTTCTAATTCCTAAATACAAAGAAACTAAGTTTTAAACATTAAAAGCTTTTTTGTTCCTCTCCCCCTTTTGTCAGATCAAAAGGAAGGTGGGAGGAATAAACAGCAAAAATCCCTAAGGTGCACCATCATCGTATGTGGCTCCTGATGAAAGTGGAAGGACAGGGTATTGGAAAGCATGAAGGTCAGGAGGTGTGGGCGCTGGACAATTATGGTGAGCAATCCATTTCAGCATGGCATGATTATAGTGCGTGGCACTAACAATTGTTTTCTGCACAGCTTGCTGGCCTCGAAGAGTAAGGACATTGAAGTTACTTTCGGGCTTATCAACATCAGAGCTAGGATAATGGGAAGGTTTGGTAGCAGAACTTGGACGCTTGAGAAAGGACGAGTCTAGTGAACCAATGGTATCTGGTTCAGGAAAACGGGATGAGAAAGTGCCTTGAGGCATGCGAGGAGGGGATTTGTTAAAGCTTGGTTAATTGAGAAAAGCCTCCAAGTTAGCACTAAAGCTGCTTTGAGCTTGTCCAATGCCAAAATTGTTAAGAAATGTGCATGATTAATTCTTTTGGGTCAAAACTGCTAAAGGGTTGTGGGTGAATGTGAGTGTCTGGATTTAGCAAGAAGTCTTCCAAGTTGAATTAGTAAGAGTTAGGATGAAAAGAGTGAGGTGGTGAAAGATCAATGGAGGGAAGTTCATTAGGTTTGAACGGGATCACAGGATCAAAAGATAAATTAGAGGGGGATGAGAAAATGTTGATGGTTGTACTTGGTGCATGAACTGGTGTTGAGTTATCAGGTGGGTCAATAGGTGAGTCCTCTTGATTGTTAAAGGAGTCCTCAAGATTAGAAAGCAAGTCCTTAGAGGGATCAAATAACTCCTCATCATTTGCAAATTTGTTTTTAGAGTTTGGTGAAGGTATTGAGTCAGGTTGTATGTTAGAGGAACTTGTTTGGCCAGTGGTGAAAAGTTTAGATTTTCTAAGTCTCATTTTCTTAGGAAGTGGCTCAAATGAAATGTTGTAGGTTGTGGTTCTCTTAGGATGAGCTGGAGGGGTAATGTTCATTCTAGCTAGTTTGGTAGGGGTGTTCGCGGTGCAGTTTGGGCGGTTTTGACGAAAAAAATCATCTGAACCGCAAGAGAAAAAATCGTGCGGTTTGGTTTGGTTCGGTTGGCTTTTAAAAAAAATCCGAACCAAACCAAACCAAACTAATGCGGTTTGGTTCGGTTGGTTCGGTTTTTTACAAATATTTTATTGAGCCATAATACACATATAGATGACAATATAATTTTGTATTTAGACATTCATATACTATCAAATAACACAAAACTCGTCATATTTTGACAACAATTTTCCATTTAATATGTAAAAATTAAATTAGAAAAAATTGGAATATTAAATATAAAATAATAACATAAAACAATATAAAAAATATTATAATGAAACAAAATAATATAAGAGACAAGAGATTAGTAAAGGTGAAAAAGAAAAAAAGTGTTGAGAGATTAGAGAAGAAAATGTGCGATAAAAACGAAACTGAAATACGAAACATTTACATAAAAATAGAAGGTGAAAAAGAAAGAATATAAGAGAGTAGAGATTATAGAAGAAGAAAGAAGATGTATGTGGCAAAGAAGGTGCGATAATGTTATTAGAGATTTGAGAAGATCGGGACTAAAATTATATGTGTAAGGATGAGAAAGTTGGTGGTAATCATAAGGCTAAGGTATAATAGGTTTAATAGGTTTAATTTTTGGTTGGATGTGAGTTAAGTAAAATTTAGGTTGTAACATAATGCGGTTTGGTTCGGTTTACAAAATACAAACCGCAAACCGAACCAAACCGTGCAGTTTTGTTAAAAGATGACCCAAACTAATCCGAACCAAATGCGGTTTTTTACGGTTTCGATTTGGTTTGGTTTGGTTTGCGGTTTTCTATTGGGTTGGTTTGGTTTTGATCACCCCTATAGTTTGGTTCCTTTCAAACTCCATTGGCACATTGAAAAACTTGAAGATTTTTGTCAGCATCATGCCCGAAGATGTGAATATGATTGAAAATGATGTAGCCCAAGTTTAGTGGTTTTACACGAAGGAGATGGTACATGATCAAGAGATTAGTGTCAGTGCATTTTTCATAACTCCTTGCTCTAGGTAGAATGGTGTGTACGCATATATTGTGCAGGATGTAAGATAGTGGTTCCAAGTGTGAAAAGACAAAAAATTTCTTGATGTTTTTTGTGACAAGTTTTTTTAGGTCAGCTTTAGAAGTATTTGCGTTACGGTACTAAATGTCTGAAGTGTTTGCATTATTAAAAGATAGCAACAAATTTGATCGAAACCCAACCAGAAATTACGTTAAGAATAACATCCATCATGGTCTGCTGTCAAAGGCCAAATGTTGCACACATGCTGGAACAATATTCAGTTCGACATCTATCCTTGTGACAGAATTATGAATTTTGAACAAATTAAATAAAATCTTTACTTGTTATAAATCACAATTCCAACTTCTCAAGTAAAGGATGCAGAATAAATCTCTTGCTAAAACTGAACCACACTTATAAATCTTAGATTGAATACCTCCTCATTAAGTGCAAATCCATATCTCGTAATTAAACCAAATTCCATTAAATCTCTTCATGGAATATTTGTTTAAGGGTCATACTAACGAGTGCCCCCGAGGCACTGATTAAGCATTCCAAATAAAGAAAATATCTTAGATTCAATGCATTCACTACACACAATATTCTTTTAAAAAGTTAATTATTTATATTTTCAATGCATTGAATACAAATATTTTAGGTCAAAACATATCTTTTTACTTTATTAAACAATCCTCAACCTACCATTTTAATCTCTTAACCAGTGCCCGGGGGCACTCGTTAACATTACCCTTTGTTTAATTACATTTTCAGCATAATCTTGGATAAAACTGAACCAAATATATCTTCAAAGCATATCCAATTCAATCTTTTCTTCAATACAAATCCAATAAAATATTCCAACTCTAAATCTTTTTAATTAATTCATATCTAATTACATCTTCTTCAAACTTATGGAATAATAAAATCTTTTTAGCAAATCTTGGTGAACAATAATTGCTAAAAGATACAACAAGAAATCTTCTAAGAATCAAACATTAAAATGCACAGATTCACCCACAAGTCTTGGGCTACAGACTGAGGCCAGATGCTGAAACACGTGCTGCAACATCTTATCCCACATGTTGCCTCTACAAAAAATACATCTTGTACTAATGTTGTTTTACTTAATGCAGTCAATCAAAAATAACAACATGAAGTAATTTAGTTGATCGTTGACAAGCTACACATGCTCGTCTGGATCTTCCTTTCCATCATACTCTCCCAGCTTGGGAGACTTCTTCGTTGAATTTGGTATTTTCTTGTCCAAGACCCGAGCACACAGAGGATGCTTCGGTTTATTCTTCAACGGTTGATTCCCCGCTTTGTCCGGGGGAGGAGCAAGACTGCCTCAGTCTCCCTCAGGACTTTGGGGAGGACTTTGGTGTTTCTTGCTCCTCTGATGGTTTTTTTGACTTATGAGCTTAATCTTTTTCCGTTACTGTCGGCTTGGGAACAACAGTGTGAGCTCTTTTTGATATAGCTTCTTGAATGGTGTTCCTTCGTTAAGGCGCATTATGGAGGCTTTATTATAGGCAGATAGGCCTTTCTTCTATCGCTTGTGAATTTTATTGTTGAACGATGTTGTACATATTTTTCAATAACTCGTTAACGCCTTGCAATCCAATGTTAGCTCGTAGTAGCTGGAAGCCAGGTAAAGCTTCATTTATGAGACTGAAGGTGTAATTGGAGGCACAGTCGGAGGAGCTTGGACAAATCCAACTACCTGAGGAATTTGGACCAGATATGGATGGAGCTGAACCTCTGTTTCTAGTTTCACAACATTTTTCGAAAGAAGTGCAGGTGGTTTATTGATCGATGCTTGAGCCTCATTAGCGGCGACATCTTCTCGCGCAGCAGCGACAATAACTTCTCGTACAACAGTGGAACAAGTAGTTTTGGTTACACATAAGTGTAAGAATCAGTGATCTAGAAATTCAGAAAATCAGAGTTGAAACAATGCTGGATTGGATCGAACGAGACAGAACATCAAGTTTCATTTTGAATGTTATCGATGTGATGACTTGAGAAGGTTTCCGATTGACGAATCGAGTAGTGAGCGTGAAACATGGATAACACAAAAATCAAAAGTCAACTCCCATAAACGACGTCATTGTTTTGTACGGGAACCAGAAATTGAGTGAGGATATAAGGTAATGGTGAATTTGAATTTTCGACACGGCGGAGAGGAGGCTGACCTGCAAGATTAACACTTCAACACTCAAGTCAGTATGTGAGGAAGAAGAATTAATTGAAATTGAATTCCTGAAGTGATGTTTTCTCTCTCTATAGTATATATATATATATATATATATATATATATATATATATATATATATATATATATATATATATATATATATATATATATATATATATATATATATATATAGTAGAGAGAGAATAACTAATTTATTATTTGTCAAAGAGTGGATCGCAGAGGATCCTTGGATGTACTTGAAGTTTTGATACTGTATGATCTTTAGAAAAATCATTCTCGTATGCTTAAAAAATTTTAAAAGGATTGTGAGGCATTATTCATAATGGTCGGCTGGAACCAATATAATGGGCCCGGAACAAAACTAATTTAATATACTCAAATTATTACACTGATAATTTTATCTTGTAAATTGGATAAACTATTAAATTAAAAGAACGCTTTGTTTATTTTTTTAACTAGATTACCGACCCGTGCTTTGCACGGGTATATCAGAAATAATTTTTTATAATAATTGATATTAATTTGTTATTTGCATATAAAATTATTTTGTAGGTTATATAGTCTATATTTGCAATTATACTTTTAATTATTTAATGTGAAGGTTAATAAATTAAGAAATAAAATTTTACGATAATTTAAAATGTATAAGTTTGAAGAAATAAAAATTAAGTAACTAAATAATATTATTAAATATTTCTTTGTAAATTACATTTGATGTTGTATCTATATCTTCACATTCATCATTAGTCCCCAATATCTTCAATTTTTTTTTGAAGTAACCCTTGATAAGACAATATATAGTTGCCCATGAGCGAACATTGGTTGTGGTAGATATACTCCAACATGTTTGGGTGACTGCCCTTACTTTTATTGATAGTCATTGCAAATAAAACAGCTAAAGGAAATTGGTGCCGATCAGAAGGTGTCAATGATAAACTTGCGATATAATTTTTATGAATAACTTTTGCTTCAACAGCGTATTTTCCCTTTTTTTGTAATTATTAACTGTGTTACATTACACAAACCTAAAGACATGTCAATATTTCTCTATAACATTACTGGTACTATGATTGTGTCAATATTTCTCATTATTATTATTATTTAAACCATTATTTACATTTTAAAAACCTAAAAGATTTTATCTGAGTTTCTATTTTATTAATTTATAAAGAAAATCCAAATAATTGTGATTAATTTTATTTTATCATTGGTGATAAATTGAAATAAAGAAAATTTTATAAGTGTATGATTGAAAATACATTAAAATAAAGAAAAATTCATGCTAATTTTTATTATTAATTAATAAAAGTTATGTGATGGACAAATCAATCATATTTGGGCGTTATTATTACATATATTAAAAAAACGTAAAACACATTAAATTAAAAAGACATTGAATCATTCTTTAGAGAGCAAAAGTAAAAGATTAGTTGGACACTTCTTGATACAAATTAGTAATTTAGACTTCGTGATATTTATTAATCAAATATTTGATTGTTGAAGAAGACCCCAACCAACACCTAATCTTGGACTGCTGAATTTAATCATCGTCGTAGTGAACAAAAATAAGTTAAGTATTATTTTAAACATGCGTTATAAAATAAAAAGTGAAAAAAAATTACAATATAAAATCAAAAAATATGTAGCATATAAGAAGAGTAATATAAAATATATACGTATCATATATGAGATGTTAGGAGGCAGGCCAAATATGAAGACCTACAATCAAATCAAATTGTGTACAATAACTCTACAAAATCCATACAACAAATTATGTGTTTATATATGTGATTTTACCTATTAATAGGATAATAAATCTGATTAGAAAGTGTAACCATAATTTTAGTAATTAAAAACAGTCATTAAAAACTATAACGTTTTGTAACTACAATAAGAGTAATTATTATAATAGTAACCGAAATATTCTAATAATTATTTTTAGTATAATATAATATAACCATTATGAAATATAATAATTGTTAATTATTTAATGTTTAGTAACTGCAATAAGAATAATAATTATTATGAATTATAATTTTCTATAAATGGTAATTATTTTTTATGACATTTTTAAATTTGTAATAAATAATTATGTATAGAGAAATAGTTATTAATAAAATATAATCATTGAATCTATTTTGAATTTTAAAATTAAAAAAATTTAACGATAAAATATATAACATTGTAAAATTCAATTTAAAAACGTAACAAAAAAATCATAAATCTAAACATAAAATATTTAGGAAATAAATAATATTAGTTATAGTATATATTTTTTAATACTTATAATTAATATCCTTAATAAATAATTATCTTTATATTTTCGAATAGTTATGATTTTTAACTACTTCATTATAACAATTTTATATATTGATATTTTATAATTAAATTAAAATGTGGAAATTAGTATCCTTTATTTTAAGGAATTAATTATTATTATTATTGAATAAATATTTTCTATAAAATAAAAATTTATTAAAGTGTAATTATTTCTTTAAAAACGTAACAAAAAAAAAATCATAAATCTAAACATAAAATATTTAGGAAACAAATAATATTAATTATAATATATTTTGTTGAATACTTGTAATAATATCCTTTACTTTGAAGAAATAATTATATTTATACTTTTGAATAGTTAAAATTTTAACTACTTTATTATAATAATTTAATATATTTATATTTTATAATTAAATTAAAACAATATGTGGAAACTAATATGATTTATTTGGAAGAATTAAATATTATTATTATTATTTTTATTTTTGAATAAATTTTTGCTATAAAATAACATTTTATTAAATTGCAATTATTTTTTAAGATTTATTTTATCTGTAATAAATACTAAGTATAAAGAAATAGTTATTAATAAAATATAATCATTGAATCTATTTGAATCTATTTTGAATTTCAAAAATAAACAAATTAAATCATAAAATATATAACATTATAAAATGCCATTTTAAAAAATGTTACAAACAAATCATAAATTAATTATAATAAGTTTATATTTTTTAATTAAATTAAATGATATATGGACATTAATATCCTTTACTTTGAAGAATTAATTATATTTATATTTTTAAATAGTTTTAATTTTTAACTATTTTATTATAATAATTTAATATATTTATATATTATAATTAAATTAAAATGATATGTGGAAAATAATATCCTATATTTTGGAGAAATTATTCTTATTACTGTTATTGATTAGTTATTAATTTTTTAACTACTTTATTGTAATAATTTAATAAATTCATGTTTTATAATTAAATTAAATGTTTTATTATAATAATTTTATATATTTATATTTTATATAATTAAATTAAAATGATATGTGGAAATAAGATGTGGAAATAATATTTTAGAAAAACTAAGTAATTCAAAGTTAATGTAAAAAAATATAATCTTAATATTAAACAGAATAATTAAAAGAGGATAATTAAAAAAATAATTAAAATAGAATTAGGATTATAAGATATAATAATGTTAGTTGAATATAATAGTGTTAATTAAAAAAAGTTGTATTATTATTATTATTATTATTTGATAATTAAAAATTGTTTTTGTATAAAAAATGAGAATTAGGATAATAAGATATAATAGTCTTAGTTGAATATATTATTTTATTATTATTATTATTATTATTATTATTAATTGTGGTAGTTAGTTATTATATTATATTATTGTTATTATTATTACTATTATTTTAATATTTTTATTAGTTAGATATTAATTATTATTATTATTTATTATTATTATTATTATTATTATTATTATTATTAATAGTGATGATTTAGTTTAGTATTATATTGTTATTTATTATTATAGAGTTTGTATAATTAGGATTCGTATTTAAAATTATTATCAAATGACAATTATCTACTTATTATTATTTTAATATTTTTATTAGTTAGATATTATATTATTATTATTTTATTATTATTATTATTATTATTAATGATGGTTTAGTTTAGTATTATATTATTATTATTTATTTTAATATATATAGTTTGTATAATTAGGGTTTTATTTAGAATTATTATCAATTGACATATGGCGAGGATTATTACCAAGAAGACATGTGGCTGGGGTTGTCATCATGACTTCTTTAAGTAGATGGTGTTAACACGTGGTTTGATTTGTATATCTCTTTTCTTTTCTTGTGAAGATTAAAGTGTCATTGTACACTTTATCAAAAACTATTCTACTCTCTTTTTTTTCTTCTTTTTTTTTTAAACTAATAACAAACCTGTGCGTTTGCACGGGTTCTGATACGGGACGCAAATTTGATTATTCGTGAAAAAATAATAATTGAAAGTATAATTAATAAAATATTATTTTGATCAGTAATTTCATGTTCCGTTTCAAATGTAATTTTTTTAATTAAAATTAATAATCATTATTTGGGAAATAAATAATCAACATTAGGTAACTTTATGTCCCGTTAAAAAAAAATATTTTGGTCAGTAATTTCATGTCCCGTTAATAATCAATATTTTGATCAATAAATTCATGTCTCATTTCAAATGTTTTTTTTTTAATATTAGATGTACATTTTTTTAATATAAAATTTTTTAAATTAAAATTAATAATCATTATTTGAGAAATAAATAATCAACATTAAGTAACTTCATGTCCCGTTAGGTATGAGCCAAATTGACATATGTATCTATGTTCAAAGAACCTCAAATAATAGAAACATAAATTTAAAACGGTTATAAAATGGATTGATTTAGAATCAAATTGGTTAAGATCAAACTGAATTAATATCATAAATAGAAGCACGTGAAAAGTGTAGCAATATAAGTACAATTTTTTTAGGTAATATGAATTGAGAAGTCACATGACATTGTATAACACATACCAACCTACAACCTACTAATAGACATACTATTCCTACGGTCTACTACAATGATTATGATATGCTGGAAGTGATTTATCACATCTTAAAACTCACATTTTTTTTCAAACTTTTAATCCCACTTTTTCTTTTATTTTCAAAAAAGCAAAACGGACACTTTCTTTTAGACTTCTAATTCCACTTTTCTATAAAACTCACATATTTAATTAATAAGTACATATTTTAAATTTTATCATTGACATTTATTTTTTTATAAATTAGAATTTAAAAATAATCAATTAAATACTCAATACGTTTTAAGTATGAAAGTATATAAAAATTAAAACCAAATAATATATTTGTATTTGCTTGATTTAATATAATAGTAGAGTTGAATTATTTGGTTCAATTTCAATCATCCATTTATTTTACCGTAATTAAATAAAGTTCAATCTCAATTATTATTAAAGCCCTTCAAAATATGGGAAAGAAGAAATATGTAGTTACTATTACATTTAGTGCATTATTATATGCAATTTCTTATGCAACTTTTTTAAAGCAGGAGGGAGAAAGGATATGTATGATTTTTAATTAGGAAGAACTTTAGATTTTGTACAAAAGAGTAAAAGTAAATAAAAGGGATGTTATATTAAACATTGGATAAAACATCTATTTTAATATTTAACATTATATTACATAAACTATTAAAATATTTAATAATATTTTAAATATGTACACTCTCCCACAATATAAACACATATAGTTATTTTTAAATATTTTTTTAAAAAAGTGGTCAATACATCTATCAGATTTATTTTTATTTATTTATTTATTTAGTGATTTTTAAAAAGTATCA